>NC_053022.1:288742793-288789181 GCF_003073215.2 Triticum urartu
TAATTAGTTAACCTAATTAACTAATGTTAATTAGTCAAACAGTCGTTGGTAGGTGGGACCCACCTGTCAGGTTGACAAGGTCAACTGCTGACGTCGTGATGATGTCAGCAAACACTATTCTGGATAATGTTGATTTAAATAATTAAATAAATCCAAAAATTAATTTAAATCTTTTAAATTCAATATAAAATAAACCGTAGCTTGGATGGAAAAACTTTCTACATGAAAGTTGCTCAGAACGACGAGATGAATCCGGATATGCAGCCCGTTCGTTCGCCACGCATACCTAGCATAGCGAACACGCAACTTTCCCCCTCCGGTTCATCTGTCCGAAAACGCAAAACACTGGGGATATTTTCCCGGATGTTTCCCCCCTTCACCGCTACCACCTCATACCGCGTTAGGGCACCCCTAGCACCGCTACTTGTCATGTCATGCATCACCATGCATTTGTTTGCTTAATATTCATTGTTTCTTCCCCCTCTTCTCTCGCTAGACACCGAAACCGATGCCGCTTCTACCCAGTACGACTACGGTGTTGATGACCCCTCTCTTGCCAGAGCAACCAGGCAAGCCCCCCCTTGATCACCAGATACCGCCTACTCTCTTTATACTGCTTGCATTAGAGTAGTGTAGCATGTTACTGCTTTCCGTTAATCCTATTCTGATGCATAGCCTGTCATTGTTGCTACAGCTGTTGATACCTTACCTGCAATCCTAAATGCTTAGTATAGGATGCTAGTTTATCATCAGTGGCCCTACATTCTTGTCTGTCTGCCATGCTATACTATCGGGTCGTGATCACTCGGGAGGTGATCACGGGTATATACATACATATATACATACTATACAGGTGGTGACTAAAGCCGGTTCAACTCGTTTAGTACCCGCGAGTGATTACAATGTTGGGGGCTGAAGGGGCAGGTGGTTCCACCCAGGTAGTGGTGGGCCTAGATTCTCGATGGCCCCCGACTGTTACTCGAGGCGGAGCGACAGGGCAGGCAGAGACCACCTAGGTGAGAGGTGGGCCTGGCCCTAGTTGGCGTTCGCGGTTACTTCAAAATAACACGCTTAACGAGATTTGCGAATTTGATCTGAGTCTGGGTACTGGCCTATATGCACTAACCAACTACGCGGGAACAGTATGGGCACTCGACGTCGTGGTATCAGCCGAAGCCTTCGTGACGTCAGTGACTGAGCGACGTGCATCGGGTTGGACCACGTAACGCAACTTCCTTTGTAATGGAGGTTGCTAGGTCTGCTCTCCGGCCGCCCTCGCAACGTGCATGTGTGCAATGGGCGATGGGCCCAGACCCCTGCGCCATAGGATTTATACCGGCGTGCTGACCTCTCTGTTGTGCCTAGGTAGGTCTGTGATGTGTTGATCTTCCGAGGCTGGGCATGGCCCAGACAAGTGTGTCCGGACAAAGGGGATCGAGCGTGTTCGGAAATGTGGTGCACCCCAGCAGGGAAGTTAATCTATTCGAATAGCCGTGATCTTTGGTAAAAGGACGACTTGGAGTTGTACCTTGACCTTATGACAACTAGAACCAAATACTTAATAAAACACACCCTTCCAAGTGCCAAAACAACCGGTGATCACTCTCTCACAGGGCGATTTGGGGAGGATCATCGGTTAGGATTATGCTATGCGATGTTACTTGGTGAACTTACCATCTACTCTCTTCTTCTGCTGCAAGATGGAGGTTACCAGAAGCATAGTCTTCGAAAGGACTAGCTATCCCCCTCTTATTCCGGCATTCTGCAGTTCAGTCCACATATGATACCCCTTTTCCATTTGATACCAATGCATACATATGTAGTGTAGCTCCTTGCTTGTGAGTACTTTGGATGAGTACTCACGGTTGCTTTGCTCCCCCTTTTCCCCTTTCATATACCCGATTGCTACGACCAGACGTTGGAGTCCAGGAGCTAGACGCCACTGTCGATGATGACTGATACTACTCGGGAGGTGCCTACTACTATGTGCATCCTGCTGACGACGACCAGGAGTAGTTTAGGAGGATCCCAGGCAAGAGGCCTGCGCCTCTTTCGATCTGTATACCAGTTTGTGCTAGCCTTCTTAAGAAAAACTTGTTTAACTTATGTCTGTACTCATATGTTGTTTCTTCTGCTGACTCATCTATGATCGAGCTCTTGTATTCGAGCCCTCGAGGCCCCTGGCTTGTAATATGATACTTGTATGACTTATTTTATTTGTAGAGTTGTGTTGTGATATCTTCCCGTGAGTCCCTGATCTTGATCGTACACGTTTGCGTGTATGATTAGTGTATGATTGAATCAGGGGCGTCACAAGTTGGTATCAGAGCCGACTGCCTGTAGGAATCCCCTTCCAAACTCCTTGGCAGAAGTCGAGTCTAGTCAATTGAAAAACTTTTACTAACATGGCTGTGTGGCTTACGGGCCCACATCGCCATCGGGTAGTAGTAGGATATTTTATTCCTCATCTATACTCTAGGACTCTGGTCTCTCTCCTATTAGAGTTGAAATGGTTTTACTAAATGTAACTTGAGGTTCTCGATAAAACTTCTCCAAGAGAGCCCCTCATTCCAGATGATCGCCTGCTGCACCAGAAGATTTCGAAGATACTCTCTGATGTTCTCTCAAGACTTTATGCCCATTGCTTTTGTAATTCCCTACGATTAAAATATCCCTATGGATAAATACATACACCCGTCGTTCTTACTTTTATTCCAAGTTAATCTTGTTATTACAAGATACCCCCAAACTTCTCTCTATTGCTCCGAGAAATCTTTGTGCTTACTGCCTTGTAGTTCCTTGTTGCCTGAATACACCTACAACTTAATCCTCACACTCACCGAGGATTTGTTTCTCCCCAGTTGTTCATGTGTTCACAAAGTCTTCGAAATGCTATTCGATCTTTCGAAAATCCTCAGCAAGCTATTTCTCTTGAAATTCTTGCTTCCCTGCATTATGATTAATCCCATAAGTCTAGTAATCTTATTGGCATCCATTGTCATTATAATTTTGAGTCCCTTGATTCAACGTGTTGCGATTGCTTGCAATCCTCAGAAGAATCTTAGAATTCTTTCTTCCAGCTCAGACGCCATTTTAAACATGAGCTGGATCTCGACTAGTCAAATTGTCGTCGATTGTACGCCTAAGGCTATTCATCTTATCCATCCCTAATCAGAGCATTGCTTCTGACCCCTTGTTTTGGAAATCATAATTCCTTTGCAATTGAGCTTTGGGTTAGTCAGTTGTTTCTATCATCCAATGCTTTGGTATGGTTTCTTCCTCTAATAGAGTACCGATACTCGCAACAGCTCCATTGTAGACCACAAACCCCTTGTTGGATTATTACCCGACAGTGTCCTTCATATTCAACAACCTTGTGAGCCTTTCCAGGGGTATATAATTCCTCTGGTAATTTCTATCCTCTGCCTTGATAACCATACTCCACTTTCAAGGTTGCATTATTTACTCCGAAGTTTGTGGTATATGTTCCTAAGAGGCCCCAATTGAAAGTGCAACTATCCCTAGGTGGTTTTGGTAATTCATAACAACATATAGCTCATTGAGCTAATGCTATTCCAAGATGATTATTTCAGGAAAGCTCAATGATTGGCATGGCATGGATATGAAAGTGGAACCCTCAAAATGCTAAGGACAAAGGATTGGCTCAAGCTCAAAAGCTCAAGACTCTTCATTTTATATTTTAGTGATCCAAGATCACATTGAGTCCATAGGAAAAGCCAATACTATTAAGGAGGGATGAGGTGTTGCTTAATGAGCCTCTTGCTTCATGTGCTTAGTGATATGCTCCAAAATCCTCAACTACTTTCCCATATCCACATATGACCAAAACTCTAAGCCAAACTCGGTCCTACCGATTCTTCCTATCCGGCGCCACCGAGTTTCACTTGTCATTAGCCACTGCCAAACCCTAGCAATTCGGTTCTATCGATAAGGATCTCAGTCTCACCGAGATGGGGTTGCAAACTCTTTTTTTCCCTTTCGTAACTTTTCGGTCCCACCGAAAGAGCGAATCGGTCCCACCGAGATTGCAATGTAAACTCAGTGTTTCCCCTTTGTAACTTTTCGGTCTCACCGAGTTCCACTCGGTCTCACCGAAAGAGCAAATCGGTCCCACCGAGTTTGCCTGACCAACTCTCTAGTTAGCTAATTACCAAATTCGGTCTCACTGAGTTTGTGTAATCGGTCTCACCGAGATTACATTATGCCCAAACCCTAACCGAATCGGTCCTACCGAGTTGCATGTCAGTCCCACCGAAATTCCTAACGGTCACTAGGTTTACTACTTCGGTCAGACCGAGTTTATTTATTCGGTCCCATCGAGATTGGAAAACTGTGTAACGGTTGGATTTTGTGTGGAGGCTATATATACCCCTCCACCTCCTTCTCATTCAGTGAGAGAGCCATCAGAACACACACATCATTCCAACTCATTTGTTCTGAAAGAGAACCACGTACTCATGTGTTGAGACCAAGACATTCCATTCCTACCATATGAATCTTGATCTCTAGACTTCCCAAGTTGCTTTCCACTCAAATCTTCTTTCCACCAAATCCAAATCCTATGAGAGAGAGTTGAGTGTTGGGGAGACTATCATTTGAAGCACAAGAGCAAGGAGTTCATTACTTACACACCATTTGTTACTTCTTGGAGAGTGGTGTCTCCTAGATTGGCTAGGTGTCACTTGGGAGCCTCCGACAAGATTGTGGAGTTGAAACAAGGAGTTTGTAAGGTCAAGGAGATCGCCTACTTCGTGAAGATCTATCGCTAGTGAGGCAAGTCCTTCGTGGGCGATGGCCATGGTGGGATAGACAAGGTTGCTTCTTCATGGACCCTTTGTGGGTGGTTGCTTCTTCGTGGACCCTTCGTGGGTGGAGCCCTTCGTGGACTCGCGCAACCGTTGCCCTTGGGTGGAGCCCTGTGTGGACTCGCACAACCGTTACCCTTCGTGGGTTGAAGTCTCCATCAACGTGTATGTAGGATAGCACCACCTATCTGAACCACGGGAAAAACATCCGTGTCTCCAATAGCGTTTGAATTCTCCAAACCCTTCCCTTTATATTCTTGCCCATAAACTCTTTGCATGCTTGCTTGAATTGTGTGATGATTGCTTGACTTGTCTTAAAATAGCTAAAATCTGCCAAGAACTAAAATTGGGAAAAGGTTAAGTTTTTATTTGGTCAAGTAGTCTAATCACCCCCCTCTAGACATACTTTCGATCCTACAAGTGGTATCAGAGCTTTGGTCTCCATTTGCTTGATCTCCATAGCTTTTGGTGGTCATAGCCTTGGTTTCACAACCTAGGAGAGTATGGCGTCTAGTGAGGGAAATTATCACCATGGAGGTCCTTACTTTGATGGTACTAATTTTGCTAGTTGGAAGCATAAAATGAAAATGCATATTCTTGGACATAATCCCGCCGTTTGGGCTATTGTGTGTGTTGGTTTGCAAGGTGACTTCTTTGACGGGAGAGAACCAAACCGTGAAGCTACCGCGGATGAGTTGAAGATGTTGCAATACAATGCTCAAGCTTGTGATATTCTCTTCAATGGATTGTGCCCCGAAGAATTCAACAAAATCAGCCGCCTTGAGAATGCAAAGGAAATTTGGGACACTTTGATTGGTATGCACGAAGGTACCGACTCCGTCAAGGAATCCAAGTTGGATGTGCTTTAAAGCCAACTTGACAAGTTCAAGATGAAGGATGGTGAAGGTGTCGCTGAAATGTACTCTAGGCTTGCCCTCATCACAAATGAGATTGCCGGCTTAGGAAGTGAAGAGATGACCGATAGATTCATCATCAAGAAGATCCTTAGAGCCTTGGATGGAAAATATGATACCGTGTGCACATTGATCCAAATGATGCCCAATTACAAAGATCTCAAGCCAACGGAGGTGATTGGAAGAATTGTTGCTCATGAGATGTCACTTAAGGATAAAGAGGAACTTCACAACAAATCAAGTGGTGCCTACAAAGCCTCATGTGAAGCCCCTACATCATCAAGTGAGAAACAAGACTTCAATGAAGAATTGAGCTTAATGGTGAAGAACTTCAACAAGTTCTACAAGAATAGAAGCTCCAAATCAAGGTCCTACAATGACAAAAGATCTTCTAGTCGAGAGCGAAACTGCTACAATTGTGGAAGACCCGGACACTATTCCAATGAGTGTACGGCTCCCTACAAGAGAAGAGAAGATTCTCCAAAAAGAAGAAGCAAGGGATCACCACCAAGAGAGAGAAGGAGTAGAGATGATCATTATGAACGAAGATACTCACGGAGAAGCAAGGATTCGGAAAGGAAGGAAAAATCATCAAGGAGCTACACAAGACGAAGACATCAAGCTCATATTGGTGAATGGGTATCCGGCTCCGACTCCGACAGCCACTCTGAGAGAAGTTATCACTCCGACTCCGAAGATACTCAAGATGAAGGTGTTGCCGGTCTAGCACTTGTGTCAACCAACTCCTACGACATATTTGACTCACCAAATGAAGGAATTGGAAGATGCTACATGGCCAAAGGTCCTAAGGTAACACACCCCGAGTATGTTGATTTCAATAGTGATGAAGATGACTTGTTAGGTGATGATTTGATTGGTGACAACTCTAGTGATGAATACTATGATGAAAGACCAATTAATCATGCTAATCAAGATAAAACGAATGATAATGATAAGGAGAAGATTGAGGCTCTAACTAAAGAACTAAAAACTCTTAAGTTAGCTCATGACACTATCTTCGAAGATCATCGAGAACTTTTAAGGGCTCATGAGAAGCTACTCTTTGAAAAGCTCAATCTTGAGCAAGAGCATGAGTTCTTAAAGGCAATCAATGATGATCTCCGCAAGAAAAGTTCTTCTTACATTGCCAAGCATTTACTCTTATCCACTTACATGCCTCAAGTAAAATCTAACAAGAAAGATTCTTCCTCTAGTAGTAACAATGATCATGCTAAATCCAATATTGTTGCTTCTAGTAGTTCTCTTGATTCCACTAATGATTCTCTTAGCCAAGTTACACTTGAGAAAGAAAATAGCTTATTGAAGGGAATTATAGAGAAAGGAGTGTACAAAAGCCTTGCCGGGAGTAAGCAATTCGAGGAAATTGTGCGCAAGCAAGGAATGCACCGGAAGAATCAAGGTGTTGGTTTTGAACGAAAGTTCAATGCCAATGGAGTTGAATGGGAAGAAGATCAATACCCCAAGACAAAGTTTGTCCCTCAACAAGAGAAGTATACTTCTTTCAAAGGGACACAAGCTCAAGATGATCTTCCACCACAAGACTACGAGCAAAAAGGCAAGGACAACCTTCAAGAGGAAATTGATGCATTTGAAGAAGCTCCTAAGACCTTAGTCAAGTGGATTCCCAAGACTTCTTCAAGTTCCACTTCATCAAGTACGACTACAACTCCAAGGATTCCCATCAAGATGATGTGGATCCAAAAGAAGAAGAACTAGAGAGTTCTTGAGGGTGACTCCGCCAACATACTTCACTCTTATCATTTTGGCAAGAACAAGTGCAATCAACTTCCACATCTTGCACTAGTTCAAGGAGTCACAAACCCTCTTGTTGGTAAGACAAGGGACAAGGTAACCTAAAGTTTTCATGGACATCATCTTGTGTGTGCATCACTCTATGTCTATGGATATCTTTGTTTGTTCCTTGTGGGACTAACCCATGTAGGTATTGAAAGTGCAATTCACTCAAATGGATAGCTCCAAGAGATCTACATCATCATTGAGCATCCACATCTTCAATATCTACATGAAGTCATCATCGACAAAACCCAAGGTTAGTTCATCCCTCTTAGGGGGGATATCACATCTAGGGGGAGCTTTACTCTAAGACTTGAGCTAAAGCAACTCTAAAGATGTGAACAAAACAGTGCTTTATGTAAAAGTGGTAACCCCACTTGAGCTTAAACGATGAGTATGACCTACGAGCAAGTGTTCTCACTTTACTCCTAAGTCAATATACTCATATATAGATGACCTAGTCATCGCAAATTGCTTGATAGATGCTAGAATTGGTTGTGCATACTTTGCCACATATTTCATTTGCTATCTTATTGTGTGAGCATGCTGATTGCATACTTTACTCATTCGAGGACATCCACTTGTTGTTTTGATTTTTTGGCTTTATCTTCTTTTGCCAAGTGGATGGACAGGAATGCCTAAGAACCTCCTCTAGCTATCTATTCTTTTCTCGTCTCAAACTCTATTCATGCTGCATCACAAAATTTGATCAAGTCTGATTCGAACCACTCTGTGTGAGGAGCGCTCAGAGTCCCCGATTCGTCATAGACTTAAACTTCCAAAACCTCTTTATGAATCTCGGTCTGACCGATACTCCATTTTTGGTCCTACCGAGTTCATTAAGTTGATCTAGGTTTTCGATCTCGGTGCAACTGATTTGAATGTTTCGGTCACACCGAGTTGCAATAACTGCACACAGTTTTGCATCTCGGTGCCACCGAGTTGTTCCACTCGGTCACACCGACAGGGTCGGGCTATATATAGTGACGGGCAGAATTTTGGAAATTTCTCCGAAACCTCCTCGCCCGCGCGATAGCCTGCTCTGCCTTCGTGGTCTCCGGATCGTCTTCTCGCCGCCAGCAGCCTCCAGTCGCTGGTCTCCGCCGCCGTCAACGGAATTCTGCCCCGCCGTTGCCACCGTAGCGAGTCTCCGCCGAACTAGGGTATGGACTCGATCTTTGTGCTATTCTCCACTCCGATTCCTAGCACATTGTGATCATCATGATTCTTGCCACGATTGAAACACTCCTATCCAGTCAATAAACTCGTAGATTAGGCTTAATTCGAAAATTTTAGTGTTAGGTTTCCGCCGAAACCATCTCGGACCCACCGAGTTGAAAAACTTGGTCCCACCGATCTGGCTTTTGCCATTGCACAAGTGAAACTCGGTCTGACCGAGAATAACTTATCGATGCGACCGATTTTGGAATTCTGTGAAACCCTAGCAGTCTCGGTGCCACCGAACTGTGACTCGGTCTGACCGAGTTCACCAGTTCTGGTGCCAAAACTGCTTCGGTGTCACCGAGTTTGAAAATCGGTAGATCCGAGATGCTTTCTGTGGAAAACTAAAACTAAGTTTTTGAATTAATCTTTTGCAAAAATCTCTGCTTTTTGTGATGCTCATCCACTCTATCTTATCCATAATCTATTCACAGGGTCAGCAGTCAGTTTGCAACATGTCTGATCAAAGTGACAGCCAGAACCTCTCAGAGCAGCAAGTGGTCATGAGTGAGGGCACTAGTCCCTCCAGTTCATCTGATGAAGGCAGCAGGAGCACCCCCAGCAATCTGCCTAAGGCTGCCACACGTCAAAGGAAGAAGAGAACGTCTGATTCTGAACATGATGACTATGTGGCAGAGGAGGAGGCCACTTCCAAAAGAGTTGAGCCAGCTCAAGGCTCAAAGCCAGGCCTGAAAGTCAAGAGGCCAGCAGGCAGGCAGCCAATGTCAAAGGCTAGAGCCTCAACTAAGAAGCCTGCTCCCATTGAGCCCGTTGCTGCTGAGGGCAAAAAGAGGAAGGAGAGAGTAAAGAAGACTGTAGCCAAAGTGCTTGGGAGAGCCTCCATCATGGTAGAAGAGGAGGAGGAAGAAGAGGCAGCTGCACCAGCGCCCAAGGCAGCCAAACTTATGGGAGATGCCATAAGGTCAGGAACAGCTGCATCCAAGCCCAAGGAAGCTCCCAAGGCTGCATCTAAGCCTAAGACAGCACCAAAGAGAAACACAAGGAGTATACCTGCTGCAGAAAAGAACAAGGCCCCAGTGCCTCAAGATACTGAAGAAGAGGAAGAGAGTGTCCTTCGGAAGCTCAAGCCCAAGATCCCAGACCACAACAATGCTCATCCTGTGGCTGAGGATATGAAGCTCAGGAGAGACTTAGGGCTCAGGAAGTGGAGAGAAGCAGATCCATATGCTTCTAGGAGAAGTACTACCGTGGATTACAGATTTCACACCAAGGAACAGCAAGATTTTTATGAGACTGTTTTGCTTGACAAGAAGCCAATCGTTTGTGACATGAGATGGGTCGACTGGACCTACATCAAGGAGAATGAAGAGTACTACCCAGGAGTTCAGGACAGCTTCAGAGCATGTGGAGTAGAGGACTTTGTTGGGCAGAAGCTCACAAAGTGGAACGAGGAACTCATCATGCAGTTCTACTCCACAGCTCACTTCTATCCAGATGGGAGGATTACATGGATGTCTGAGGGTACAAGGTACCAATCTACAGTGGCTGAGTGGGCACAGATAATCAATGCCCCAGAAGAGCAAGATGAGGACTTGGATATCTATGCCAAGAAGAAGATGGACCATAACTCCATGTCCAACATGTACAAGGAAATTCCCAATGAAGCTCTTGACACATTCAAGTTTGGCTCAGTGCATTATCTGCTATCAGGATTGCCCACTATCAATTGGATACTAAGGCACACTCTGTTGCCTAAGTCTGGAGATCACAAGATGATCAGAGGCCATGCTATCAACTTGCTACATGTGTTTGATGTGCCTCAGAAGTTCAAGGTGATGAGCCTCATAGTTGAAACGATCAAAAGGACTGCGGCAGATCAGAAGAGGAGCTGTGGATATGCCCCTCAGATTCAGGAGCTCATCAACTCCAAGATGGGCACAGGCGTATATTTGTTGGATAAGGAACACCTGCCCATCCGTCCAGATTTTGAGAACAATGAAGTTGTGATGACAGAGAATGAGCCATCGTCTGCACAAGCATATGCAAAGAAGGAGAAGGCGAGGAAGGAGAAAGCTGCCAGGATGCCTACTCAAGCGCAGGCATCTGAGTACTTCTTGAAGACCAAACAAGAGCAGCTCGGTTACTTGATTGCATCCACGCTGAGAATTGAGCAAAGTCTGGCCAACCTCACTAAAAATCAGCAGAGCCTAGAGAGGATCATGGAACAGAAGTTCTATGACTTGGATGTCAAGGTAACGGAAGTTCAGTCTGCAGTGGAGCAACTCCAGGAGGACATGAATGAGAGGAGAGGAAGGACTACCACTCATGCTTTTTCTAGAGTGCCACGAGGCCCGAGGTCGTCTGCCGTTCCAGTTGCTGACACTAGAGCCACTACCTCAGCACCAGCTACAGCCTCAGCTCCAGCATCTACTTCAGCTCCAACTCCAGTGACTACTTCAACATCTACAGAAGCCTTCGTCCTTGGAGTGATCCGGACTCCACCACCACCTGAAGATCAAGCCTGAGCGACGACTTAGCACTATGCATTTTCTAGGAACTTTTTGGTAACTTGTTGCCAAAGGGGGAGAAGATGTATAGATCATAGGCTTTGAGAGAGAGAGTGTTGCTTTTCTCTCTTGTTTTATTTGGTGGTTTTTCGAACCTTTTCTGCTTTTGTGTGTGAGATACTACGTCCTTATGCCTGTGAGACATCGATGATCATGTGTTTGATCATAAGCTACACTTAATGTTTGCTTAATGCTTGCTTAAATATTATCATCCTATCTATCGTTTGTGATCATTCACTATTCTTGGTGATGAGTGCATGTATTTCATTCTTATCATTTTGAGCGCTCCACCAAGATGTATGTGACATGGAAGAGTAACCCATGACTCTAACTCTTTGTGCATTTGCAGTCCAAAGAAAATTTTAAATATGCACAAATTTAGGGGGGGAGCTCTTACTTATCACATACTTCTCAAAGCGACGATATATTTCATGCTTATTATCATTTGTCGAAGCTTTGATCTATATGTTGTCATCAATTACCAAAAAGGGGGAGATTGAAAGTGCAACTATCCCTAGGTGGTTTTGGTAATTCATAACAACATATAGCTCATTGAGCTAATGCTATTCCAAGATGATTATTTCAGGAAAGCTCAATGATTGGCATGGCATGGATATGAAAGTGGAACCCTCAAAATGCTAAGGACAAAGGATTGGCTCAAGCTCAAAAGCTCAAGACTCTTCATTTTATATTTTAGTGATCCAAGATCACATTGAGTCCATAGGAAAAGCCAATACTATTAAGGAGGGATGAGGTGTTGCTTAATGAGCCTCTTGCTTCATGTGCTTAATGATATGCTCCAAAATCCCTCAACTACTTTCCCATATCCACATATGACCTAAAACCTAAGCCAAACTCGGTCCTACCGATTCTTTCTATCCGGCGCCACCGAGTTTCACTTGTCATTAAGCCACTGCCAAACCCTAGCAATTCGGTTCTACCGATAAGGATCTCGGTCTCACCGAGATGGGGTTGCAAACTCTCTGTTTCCCTTTCGTAACTTTTCGGTCTTACCGAAAGAGCGAATCGGTCCCACCGAGATTGCAATGTAAACTCAGTGTTTCCCTTTTGTAACTTTTCGGTCTCACCGAGTTCCACTCGGTCTCACCGAAAGAGCAAATCGGTCCCACCGAGTTTGCCTGACCAACTCTCTGGTTAGCTAATTACCAAATTCGGTCTCACCGAGTTTGTGTAATCGTCTCACCGAGATTACGTTATGCCCAAACCCTAACCGAATCGGTCCTACCGAGTTGCATGTCAGTCCCACCGAAATTCCTAACGGTCACTAGGTTTACTATTCGGTCAGACCGAGTTTTTGATTCGGTCCCACCGAGATTGGAAAACTGTGTAACGGTTGGATTTTGTGTGGAGGCTATATATACCCCTCCACCTTCTTCTCATTTGAGGAGAGCATCAGAACACACACACCATTCCAACTCATATGTTCGGAGAGAGAACCACCTACTCATGTGTTGAGATCCAAGACATTCCATTCCTACCATATGAATCTTGATCTCTAGCCTTCCCAAGTTGCTTTCCACTAAACCCTCTTTCCACCAAATCCAAATCCTATGAGAGAGAGTTGAGTGTTGGGGAGACTATCATTTGAAGCACAAGAGCAAGGAGTTCATTACCTACACACCATTTGTTACTTCTTGGAGAGTGGTGTCTCCTAGATTGGCTAGGTGTCACTTGGGAGCCTCCGACAAGATTGTGGAGTTGAACCAAGGAGTTTGTAAGGGCAAGGAGATCGCCTGCTTCGTGAAGATCTACCGCTAGTGAGGCAAGTCCTTCGTGGGCGATGGCCATGGTGGGATAGACAAGGTTGCTTCTTCGTGGACCCGTTGTGGGTGGTTGCTTCTTCGTGGACCCTTCGTGGGTGGAGCCCTGTGTGGACTCGCGCAACCGTTGCCCTTGGGTGGAGCCCTGTGTGGACTCGCGCAACCGTTACCCTTCGTGGGTTGAAGTCTCCATCAACGTGGATGTAGGATAGCACCACCTATCCGAACCACGGGAAAAAACATATGTGTCTCCAATTGCGTTTGAATTCTCCAAACCCTTCCCTTTACATTCTTGCAAGTTGCATGCTTTACTTTCCGCATTGCCAATATACTCTTTGCATGCTTTCTTGAATTGTGTGATGATTGCTTGACTTGTCCTAAAATAGCTAAAATCTGCCAAGAACTAAAATTGGAAAAGGTTAAGTTTTTATTTGGTCAAGTAGTCTAATCACCCCCCTCTAGACATACTTTCGGTCCTACAGAAACTCATGTGCACGTGTGGTATACTAAATGGTAAAATGTATTCCTAGTCTTGCCTCTAAGACTGGCTCATGTATTGCATGATGATCCTGTTTTCCTGATCATGGGCATGTCTATGCTGGCAATTCTGAGGGCGCGATGTTGGTAGAACACTTGTGTTGAATCGACCCAAATTGATGTTATGCTATGAGATTCGTTTCATCAAAAGTTTATGGTTAATAACACAGAGATAGTTAATGTTTTCATAATTCCTTAGACCATGAGAGTATCGAGTTCCTTCGTACTTGCTTCGTGAACTTTGGGGTTTGTTAAACATCATCCGTAACTGGGTGGCTATTACGGCAGCTTACGGGTTCACGGAAAAGTATGGTAAGTAACGAGATAGCTCAAGATTGGGATTTGCTCCTCCGACGCTGGAGAGATATTCTCGGGCCCTCTCGGTGTTACGGTATCCATAATCGTCTGGCCAGACATCTTGTGATTTGATCACTGGGATGCCGGAACACGGAAACGAGAAATGAGAACAATGCCGGTAACGAGGTAACTAGCATAGTGGACAAGTTGTTGATCCACGGGAATGCCAACATGTCTCACCGCGGGTATTTGAAACATATCGCGAAGCAACAGGAATAGCTCACTGCAACTGGAGGTTCACTCGTATACTTATTCGTGTGGGTATAGGGGTCAATATGGGTGTCCACGGCTCCGATGTTGATCATTGATCGGAAGGGGTTCCGGGTCATGTCTATACTTCACCGAACCTATAGGGTCACACGCTTAAGGGTCATATATCTGTTGAATACTAGACAAGGAGTCTGAGAGAAAATCACCGAAAAAGTTTCGAACACCGGAAAAGTTTCGGACAGCGGAAAAGGTTTCGCAGAGAGAGGTCATCGGATGAGTTTCGATGAAACTGAAAAGTTGTTTCAGGGGATACCATTAAGTCAAATTGGTTTCGGCACATGCCTGATAATTCTTGGAGGGTGCCAGAATCATTCTGGAAGCTTTCTGGAATTTTCCGGGATAATAACCGGATAAGCTTCGGAGCTGCCGGAACCACTTCAGATGCTTTTCGCAGATGAAAATAACTAAACCGGGATTGTTTCGGAACGCGTTGAAAATAATTTTGGTGGGTACTGAATGTTCTAAGCCCACATAAATATTTCCAATTCGAACGGACGCTGAAAAATGTCGTCGTGAATAGTGAAATGCACTGATTGGTTGCTTTTTGGGAAAATATCTAAAGGGGATCTTTTCAAAAGATCTAGGGATGACATGGATGGATTGGGAGGCCCTCATGGCCCCCCCAAGGGGTGTGGCCAGCCACACTTGGGGCTCCACCTTGGAGCCCCTCTTGTTCCTTGGTTTTCACTCTTATGCCCTTGAGGAAGGATTTCATTCATGTGCATTTTGGGTTTTTGTGTTAAACTACCCTACCCCTTGGGATTTCCTATAAATAGAGGTGGAGGGGCAGCCATCCGCACTCATCCCTTGCTCTCATACACATGCCATGCATTATCTGGCTTCTTCTCTCCCTCCCACGAAAAGAGTTTCGTAGAGCCGTAAGGCTGTCTAGGTTCCGGCAGGAACTAGTTCTGGACGGCGAAGCCCTGCCGGATAGCTGACACCGTATGTGTGCAACCCCGTAGAGAGGTCGGAGTTTCGGTCTTTTACCCGAGGGGCTGTTCGAGTGTCCTCCCAAAGGGCTATCCGTGACATCATCCGGGGGACTGTCCGACCACCTCCCGAAGGGCTGTCCGGCGAGGGAGTACATCCTCGCGGTTGGGAGGTTGTAAATCCTAGCTGCGGGGATCTGCACCAACGATCTCCACCGACTCTTCTTCTGCTGCGCTCGAGTCGGTACGGAACAGATCATACCTTGTATGCATTCTCCATAGTGGTCCTGGGCGTGCTCGCTATACCGAAATTTTTGTTTTTTGTCGCGTTCCCCTACAGTGGCATCAAGAGCCGTGCTATGCGTAGATGCAGGTTACGATCTAGAATACATGGAGATGTATGGGTATTGCATAATATAATTTTGGAGTAGATGAGATCTATTGCCGAAAATTATTTATGCGGGTGACAGACGAAATCAGTTACCTGACGTTCTTGTTGCTTCCCTAGAATTTGCGTTTGCTCAATCTCGAGAAAGCATGGTGGAATTTGACAAAATTCTGGCAATCCGTGATCCTGATTGATCATGGAAGTGCTATCAGTTGTTTGGGTTCTGCCATAGTCAAAAGAAAGATGAAATTCGCAGATGAAAGGGCATTGCAGATATGATCTGCACGGGGGTCATGCGTATGACGAAGTTTAGTATGGGGCTCGAGATTTAATTATCTCGTGTTTCATACACCCCGAGATGTTAATCTAGCAACTTGAATAATCATACTTGACGATAAAACGTTGGTAGTTGTCGTTTAAGTCAAAACCTTAGAAGCCACGTAAAATAAATTTTTGCATAAACCGATTAGAGGCGTCTAACTTGGTTTTGCAGGATGTGCATGTGATGTGGTATAACAATGCTCATATTCAATTTGATTGTGTATGAGATGACTATATGATGTAATTAACATGACCTGCGTGTCATGATTTGGCATGATGGCTGGAGCCATATGATTGCACTTTAATGACCTGCGTGTCAACCTTAAGTAATGCATTTATTTTATTTGCTATGGAGATAGTGATATTATCTGGTGCATCGATAAGGTGGTGGCAATCTTTGCGAAGGTGGACACCGACGCGAATGCCGAAGACGAAGAAATACTTAACTTCTCCGTCAGAAGAGGCTATACCATATCATGCTATTATGAATTGCCTGGGATGGTTATTCCTTATGATGCACCCTTCTTGATTGCGCGGTAGTCGCTTTTTATTAGGGTGATCTCTCACTAAAATATCAAGTAGTTAGTGTTCTCCCAAGTGTAGCACCGTCACAACATCTATCCTTTTGGGGTTCGCCATCGCCATGTACACATGAGCACGAACGAATCGAGAGGAATGAGGCGGGTGAGATCAGACCTCATAGCAAGATCACTTGGTTGTCTTTGACGTTCAGGCAGGAGAGTCCTGAGCTCGGAACACGCCCATCGAAAGATGAACAAGAATCACATAGAGATGTGATCGGCAAGTTGGCCTATCGATTGAAATTCGTGTCATTAGTGATGAACCCGTCAATGGCATCGAATAGAAATATGGATCTTGAATCACCCTAAATCAATTATGAGAGATATTGATTTGAGTGGGAGCACACTTTAGAATAAAAATGTTTATTCACTAGTGCAAATTTCATTATAAACAAAGTCTAAGTGAAACTTGTATTTTTCGTTGTAGATCAAATGGCTCGCAACACCGCGTTCTACTTAGGCCCGATGTTAGAGAAAGAGAAGTTAGCTACGACTGGAAACAACTATGCGGACTAGGTCCGTAACCTAAGGATTGTCCTCCGGAGCGCTAAGAAATTGTACGTGCTTGAAACTGCTCTTCCAGCTAAACCGGCGGTAGAGGCCCCGGAAGATGAACAAAATGTCTGGGCCACTAAGGATGATGATCACAACTTAGTGCAGTGCCTCATGCTAGCTTGCATGAGTCCAGGGCTTCAAAACCGTTTTGAATTCCATAAACCCCGTGATATGATCCGGGAATTGGATGCTCTATACAAGGAAACTGCAAAGTCTGAACGATTTGATATCATGAAGGCTTTGATGGAATGCAAGATGGCTGAGGGTAGTTCAGTTGGTGAACACGTGGTTAAAATGATTGGCTATTCTGAAAGGCTTAAAGCCCTAGAATTTCCACTTCCACCTGGCCATATGATGGACATGTTGGAAATATGCCCTAGAGGCAATAATAAATTGGTTATTATTATATTTCCTTGTTCATGATAATCGTTTATTATCCATGCTAGAATTGTATTGATAGGAAACTCAGATACATGTGTGGATACATAGACAACACCATGTCCCTAGTAAGCCTCTAGTTGACTAGCTCGTTGATCAATAGATGGTTACGGTTTCCTGACCATGGACATTGGATGTCGTTGATAACGGGATCACATCATTAGGAGAATGATGTGATGGACAAGACCCAATCCTAAGCCTAGCACAAAGATCGTCGTGCAGGATTGCCACGCTCCTCCACCACCACCACGCCGTCGTGCTGCTGCTGGACGGATTCTTCCCCAACCTCTCCCTCTCCCCTTGCTGGATCAAGGCATGGGAGACGTCACCGGGCTGTACGTGTGTTGAACTCTCCTTCCCCTCGTTGCTAAGATTACTCCATAGATTGATCTTGGTGATGCATAGAAAATTTTGAATTTCTGCTACGATCCCCAACAGTGGCATCATGAGCTAGGTCTATGCGTAGTTTCTATGCACGAGTAGAACACAAAGCAGTTGTGGGCGTCGATTTTGTCAATTTACTTGCCGTTACTAGTCTTATCTTGATTCGGCGGCATCGTGGGATGAAGCGGCCCGGACCGACCTTACACGTACTCTTACGTGAGACTGGTTCCACCGACTGACATGCACTAGTTGCATAAGGTGGCTAGTGGGTGTCTGTCTCTCCCACTTTAGTCGTATCGGATTCGATGAAAAGGGTCCTTATGAAGGGTAAATAGAAATTGGCATATCACGTTGGGGTTTTCGCGTAGGTAAGAAACGTTCTCGCTAGAAACCTATAGCAGCCACGTAAAAACTTGCAACAACAATTAGAGGACGTCTAACTTGTTTTTGCAGCATATGCCTTGTGATGTGATATGGCCAAAAGGATGTGATGAATGATATATGTGATGTATGAGATTGATCATGTTCTTGTAATAGGAATCACGACTTGCATGTCGATGAGTAGGACAACCGGCAGGAGCCATAGGAGTTGTCTTAATTTATTTATGACCTGCGTGTCAACATAAACGTCATGTAATTACTTTACTTTATTGCTAAAGCGTTAGCCATAGTAGTAGAAGTAATAGATGACGAGACAACTTCAAGAAGACACGATGATGGAGATCATGATTATGGAGATCATGGTGTCATGCCGGTGACAACGATGATCATGGAGCCCCGAAGATGGAGATCAAAAGGAGCAAAATGATATTGGCCATATCATGTCACTATTTGATTACATGTGATGTTTATCATGTTTTACATCTTATTTGCTTAGAACGACGGTAGCTTAAATAAGATGATCTCTAATTTCAAGAAAGTGTTCCCCCTAACTGTGCACCATTGCGAAGGTTTGTTGTTTCGAAGCACCACGTGATGATCGGGTGTGATAGATTCTAACGTTCGAATACAACGGGTGTAAGCCAGATTTACACACGCAATACACTTAGGTTGACTTGACGAGCCTAGCATGTACAGACATGGCCTCGGAACACGGAAGAACGAAAGGTCGAGCATGAGTCGTATAGAAGATACGATCAACATGAAGATGTTCACCGATGTTGACTAGTCCGTCTCACGTGATGATCGGACACGACCTAGTTGACTCGGATCATGTTTCACTTAGATGACTAGAGGGATGTCTATCTGAGTGGGAGTTCATTAAATAATTTGATTAGATGAACTCAATTACCATGAACATAGTCTAAATTGTCTTTGCAAATATGTTGTAGATAAATAGCTCACGTTGTAGCTCCCTGTTTTAATACGTTCCTAGAGAAATATTAAGTTGAAAGATATTGTAAGCAACGATGCGGACTAGGTCTGTAGTCCGAGGAGTGTCCTCACTGCTACACAGAAGGCTTACTTCTTTGATGCACCGCTTGATGTGCAAACCCCTACAACGTCGTCTGTGGATGTTGTGAACACCTGACAGACACATCCTGATGACTACTTGATTGTTTAGTGCGCCATACTTTACGGCTTAGAATCGGGATTCCAATGACGTTTTGAACACCATAAGACATATGAGATGTTCCAAGAGCTGAAATTGGGATTTCAGGCTCATGCCCGTGTTGAGAGGTGTGAGACCTCTGACAAGTGTTTTAGCCAACAAGATGGAGGATAATAGCTCAACTAGTGAGCATGTGCTCAGAATGTCTGGGTGCTACAATCACTTAAATCAAGTGGGAGTTAAACTTCCAGATAGGATAGTGATTGATAGAGTTCTCTAGCCACTATCACTAAGCTACTAGATCTTCATGATGAACTATGACATGCAAGGGATGGAGTTGATCCCGGAACTGTTTGTGGTGCTTAAGACCGCAAAAGGTAGAAATCAAGAAGGAGCATCAAGTGTTGATGGTTTAACAAGACCACTGGTTTCAAGAAGGGCAAGGGCTAGAAGGGAAACTTCATGGATGGCAAACCAGTTGCCGCTCTAGTGAAGGAACCCAAGGTTGAACCCAAACCCGAGACTAAGTGCTTCTATTATAAGGGGAACGGTCACTGGTAGCGGAATTACCCCAAATGCATGGTAGATAAGAAGGCTGGAAACTTCCACAAAGTATATACGTGTTATTAATGTGTACCTCACTAGTACTCCTGGTAGCACCTGGGTATTGGATACCGGTTCAGTTGCTATTATTGGTGACTTGAAACAAAAGCTACGGACTAAACGGAGACTGGCTAAGGGCGAGGTGACGATGTGTGTTGGAAGTTTTTCCAAAGTTGATGAGATGACCATCGCACGCTCCATCTGCCTTCGGGATTAGTATTGAACCTAGATATATGTTATCAGGTGTCTACGTTGAGCATGAATATGATTAGATCATGTTCATTGCAATACGGTTGTTCATTTAAGTTAGAGAATACTGGTTATTCTATTTACATGAATAATACCTTTCATGGTCATGCACCCTATGTGAATGGTTCATTGAATCTCGGTCGTGGTAATACACATGTTCACGCCAAAAGATGTAGAGTTAATAATGATAGTACCACTTTCTTGTGGCTTTGCCGCTTAGGTCATATTGGCGTAAGATGCATGAAGAAACTCCATGTCGATGGATGTTTGGAGTCACTTGATTTTGAATCACTTGACACATGCGAGCCATGCCTCATGGGCAGGATGACTAAGACCCCGCTTTCAGGTACAATGAAACGGGCAAGTGACTTGTTGGAAATCATGCATGCTGATGCGTGTGATCCAATGAGAATTGAAGCGTGCGGTGGATATCGCTATTTTCTCATCTTCACTGACGATTTGAGTAGATATAGGTATATTTAATTAATGAAGCACAAGTCTGAAACGTTTGAAAAGTTCAAGCGATTTCAGAGTGAAGTTAAGAATCATCATAACAAGAAGATCAAATTCCTACGATCTGATCAATGAGAATATCTGAGTTATGAGTTTGGCAAACACTTAAGACATTGTGGAATTGTTTCACAGTTGAAGCCACCTGGAACACCACAGTTGTAATGGTGTGTCCGGACGTCGTAATCGAACCCTATGAGATATGGTGCGATCTATGATGTCTCTTACCAATCTACCATTTTCATTTTGAGGTTATGCGTTAGAGATAGCTGCATTCACTTTAGATAGGACACCATCTAAGTCCGTTGAGACGATGTCGTATGAGCATTGGTTTGGCAAGAAACCAAAGTTGTCGTTTCTTAATGTTTGGGGCTGCGATGCTTAAGGCTTTAGCAGGAGAAGCTCGAACCCAAAAGCGGACAAACACATCTTCATAGGATACCCAAAGGTGACAGTTGGGTATACCTTCTATCTCAGATCCGAGGGCAAATTGTTTGTCGCTTAGAACGGGTTCTTTCTCGAGAAGGAGTTTCTCTCGAAAGAATTGAGTGGGAGGAAGATAGAACTTTATGAGGTTGTTGAACCTTTACTTCAACCAGAGAGTGATGCAACACAGAAAGATGTTTTCTGTGGCACCTACGTCTGTTGAATAGGAAGTTAATGATACTGATCATGAAGCTTCGGATCAAGTTGCTATCGAACCTCGTAGGTCGACAAGGATATGTACTACTCCTGAGTGGTACGGTGATCCTGTCTTAGATGTCATGTTGTTGGACAACAATGAACCTACGAACTATGGAGAAGCGATGGTGGGCCCGTATTCTGACAAATGGTTAGAAGCCATGAAATCCGAGATAGGATCCATATATCAGAACAAAGTATGGACTTTGGTGGACTTGCCCGATGATCGGCAACCATTGAGATAAATGGATCTTTAAGAAGAAGGCGGACGTGGGCGGTAATGTTACCGTCTATGAAGCTCGACTTGTGGGAAAGAGTCTTTTCACAAGTTCAAGGAGTTGACTACGATGAGAATTTCTCACCCGTAGCGATGCTTAAGTCCGTCGGAATCATGATAGCATTAGCTGTATTTTTCGATTATGAAATCTTACAGATGGATGTCAAAACAAGTTTTCTTACCAGTTTTTCGTAACAAAAGTTGTATGTGATACAATAAAGGGTTTTGTCGATCCCAAGGATGCTAAAAGGTATGCTGGCTCCAGCAATCCTTCTATGGACTAGAGCAAGCATCTCGGAATCGGAATATATGTTTTGATGGAGTGATCAAAGCTTTTACGTTTATACGATGTTTGTTAGAAACTTGTATTTACAAGAAAGTGAGTGGAAGCACTACAACATTTCTGATAAGTATATGTGGATGACATATTGTTGATCCGAAATAATGTAGAATTTCTGGAAAGCATAAACGGTTGTTTGAAGAGTGTTTTTCAAAGGAAGACCTGGATAAAGCTGCTTACAAATTGGGCATCAAGATCTATAGAGATAGATCAAGACGCCTGATGATACTTTCAAAGAACGCACACCTTGACATGTTTTTGAAGGAGTTCAAAATAGATCAGCCAAAGAAGGGGTTCTTACCTGAGTTGTAAGGTGTGAAGTTGAGTAAGACTCAAAGCTTGACCACGGCAGAAGAAAGAAGAAGGACGAAGGTCGTCCCCTATGCTCTTGTCATAGGCTCTATACAGTATGCCATGCTGAAGTACCGCACCTAATGTGTGCCTTGCCACATGACTGGCAAGAGGGTACAAAGGTGATCTGGGCATGGATCACCAGATAGCGGTCAAAATTGTCCTTAGAGGAATAAGGAAATGTTTCTCGGTTATGGAGGTGATAAAGAGTTCGACGTAAAGAGTTACGTCGATGCAAGCTTAACACCTATCCGGATAGCTCTGAGTAGAGATACCAGATACGTATAATGGAGCAACAATTTGGAATAGCTCCAAGTGGAACGTGGTAGCAGCATCTACGATATAAAGTTTTGCGAAATACATAGGGATCTGAATATGGCAAGACCCGTTGACTACAACCTCTCTCACAAGCATAACATAATCAAACCCAGAACTCATTGAGTGTTAATCACATTTATGTGAACTAGATTATTGAGTCTAGTAAACTCTTTGGATGTTGGTCACATGGCGATGTGACATGTGAGTGTTAATCACATGGCGATGTGAACTAGATTATTGACTCTAGTGCAAGTGGGAGACTGTTGGAAATATGCCCTAGAGGCAATAATAAATTAGTTATTATTATTATA
The DNA here is from genome assembly GCF_003073215.2 of Triticum urartu. Taxonomy (NCBI): domain Eukaryota; kingdom Viridiplantae; phylum Streptophyta; class Magnoliopsida; order Poales; family Poaceae; genus Triticum; species Triticum urartu. Next base: position 288,765,834 of record NC_053022.1, read on the forward strand.
TTTCATTGTTCATGATAATCGTTTATTATCCATGCTATAATTGTATTGATAGGAAACTCAGATACATGTGTGGATACATAGACAACACCATGTCCCTAGTAAGCCTCTAGTTGACTAGCTCGTTGATCAATAGATGGTTATGGTTTCCTAACCATGGACATTGGATGTCGTTGATAACGGGATCACATCATTAGGAGAATGATGTGATGGACAAGACCCAATCCTAAGCCTAGCACAAGATCATGTAGTTCGTATGCTAAAGCTTTTCTAATGTCAAGTATCATTTCCTTAGACCATGAGATTGTGCAACTCCCGGATACTGTAGGAGTGCTTTGGGTGTGCCAAACGTCACAACGTAACTGGGTGGCTATAAAGGTACACTACAGGTATCTCCGAAAGTGTCTGTTGGGTTGGCACGAATCGAGACTGGGATTTGTCACTCCGTGTAAACGGAGAGGTATCTCTGGGCCCACTCGGTAGGACATCATCATAATGTGCACAATGTGACCAAGGAGTTGATCACGGGATAATGTGTTACGGAACGAGTAAAGAGGCTTGCCAGTAACGAGATTGAACAAGGTATCGGGATACCGACGATCGAATCTCGGGCAAGTATCGTACCGCTAAACAAAGGGAATTGTATACGGGATTGATCAAGTCCTTGACATCGTGGTTCATCCGATGAGATCATCGTGGAGCATGTGGGAGCCAACATGGGTATCCAGATCTTGCTGTTGGTTATTGACCGGAGAGTTGTCTCGGCCATGTCTGCATGGCTTCCGAACCCGTAGGGTCTACACACTTAAGGTTCGATGACGCTAGGGTTATAGGGAAAGTATGTACGCGGTTACCGAATGTTGTTCGGAGTCCCGGATGAGATCCCGGACGTCACGAGGAGTTCTGGAATGGTCCGGAGGTAAAGATTGATATATAGGAAGTATGGTTTTGGCCACTGGAAGTGTTCCGGGCATCACCGGTAGTGTACCGGGACCACCGGAGGGGTCCGGGGTCCACCAGGTGGGGCCACCAGCCCCGGAGGCCTACATGGGCCAATAGTGGGAAGGGACGAGCCCCTAGGTGGGTTGGGGCGCCTCCCAGCAAGGCCCAAGGCGCCTCCAAGAGGGGAAGGGGGCAAACCCTAGGCTCGGATGGGCCTAAGGCCCACCTAGTGGTGCGCCCCCCTCTCTCCCCCCTTGGCCGCCCCCTAGATGGGATCTAGGGCTGGCCGCCACCCCTAGGGAGGGAACCCTAGGTGGGGGCGCAGCCCCTCCCCTCCCCCTATATATACATGAGGTTTGGGGCTGCCCAACACATGTGATTTGCTCTCCCTGTTGGTGCAGCCCTACCCCTCTCCCTCCTCGTCTCTTGTGGTGCTTGGCGAAGCCCTGCTAGAGTACCACGCTCCTCCACCACCACCACGCCGTCGTGCTGCTGCTGGATGGAGTCTTCCCCAACCTCTCCTTCTCCCCTTGCTGGATCAAGGCGTAGGAGACGTCACCGGGCTGTACGTGTGTTGAACACGGAGGTGCCGTCCGTTCGGCACTAGGATCATCGGTGATTTGGATCATGACGAGTACGATTCTTCCGCTTAGCGATCTACAAGGGTATGTAGATGCACTCTCCTTCCCCTCGTTGCTAGATTACTCCATAGATCTATGGAGTAATCTAGCAACGAGGGGAAGGAGAGTGCATCTACATACCCTTGTAGATCGCTAAGCGGAAGCGTTCAAGTGAACGGGGTTGATGGAGTCGTACTCGTCGTGATTCAAATCACCGGAGATCCTAGTGCCGAACGGACGGCACCTCCGCGTTCAACACACGTGCAGCCCGGTGACGTCTCCCATGCCTTGATCCAGCAAGGGGAGAGGGAGAGGTTGGGGAAGACTCCGTCCAGCAGCAGCACGACGGCGTGGTGGTGGTGGAGGAGCGTGGCAATCCTGCAGGGCTTCGCCAAGCACCGCGGGAGAGGAAGAGGGAGAGAGGCAGGGCAGCACCATGGAGAGGTCAAAACTCATGTGTTGGCAGCCCCAAAGTCCTCAAGTATATATAGGGGAGAGGGAGGGGTGCGCCCCCTTTAGGGTTTCCACCCCAAGGGGTGCGGCAACCCCAAACCCATCTAGGGTGGCGGCCAAGGGGGGGGGAGAGGGAAACTTGCCCCCCAAGCTAGGTGGAGGCGTCCCCTCCCCAAACCCTAGGCGCCTTGGGCCCTTGTGGGGGGGCGCACTAGCCCACCTGGGGCTGGTCCCCTCCCACACTTGGCCCATGCAGCCCTCCGGGGCTGGTGGCCCCACTTGGTGGACCACCGGGACCCTCCCGGTGGTCCCGGTACATTACCGATAAAACCCAAAACTTTTCCGGCGACCAAAACAGGACTTCCCATATATAAATCTTTACCTCTGGACCATTCCAGAACTACTCGTAACATCCGGGATCTCATCTGGGACTCCGAACAACATTCGGTAACCACATACAAACTTCCTTTATAACCCTAGCATCATCGAACCTTAAGTGTGTAGACCCTACAGGTTCGGGAGTCATGCAGACATGGCCGAGACAACTCTCCGGTCAATAACCAACAGCGGGATCTAGATACCCATGTTGGCTCCCACATGTTCCATGATGATCTCATCGGATGAACCACGATGTCAAGGACTTAATCAATCTCGTATACAATTCCCTTTGTCTAGCGGTACGATACTTGCCCGAGATTCGATTGTCGGTATCCCGATACCTTGTTCAATCTCGTTACCGGCAAGTCTCTTTACTCGTTCCGTAACACATCATCCCGTGATCAACTCCTTGATCACATTGTGCACATTATTATGATGTCCTACCGAGTGGGCCCAGAGATACCTCTCCGTTTACACGGAGTGACAAATCCCAGTCTCGATTCGTGCCAACCCAACAGACACTTTCGGAGATACCTGTAGTGTACCTTTATAGCCACCCAGTTACGTTATGACGTTTGGCACACCCAAAGAACTCCTACGGTATCCGGGAGTTGCACAATCTCATGGTCTAAGGAAATGATACTTGACATTAGAAAAGCTTTAGCATACGAACTACACGATCTTTGTGCTAGGCTTAGGATTGGGCCTTGTCCATCACATCATTCTCCTAATGATGTGATCCCGTTATCAACGACATCCAATGTCCATGGTTAGGAAACCATAACCATCTATTGATCAACGAGCTAGTCAACTAGAGGCTTACTAGGGACATGGTGTTGTCTATGTATCCACACATGTATCTGAGTTTCCTATCAATACAATTATAGCATGGATAATAAACGATTATCATGAACAATGAAATATAATAATAATAACTAATTTATTATTGCCTCTAGGGCATATTTCCAACAGTCTCCCACTTGCACTAGAGTCAATAATCTAGTTCACATCGCCATGTGATTAACACTCACATGTCACATCGCCATGTGACCAACATCCAAAGAGTTTACTAGACTCAATAATCTAGTTCACATAAATGTGATTAACACTCAATGAGTTCTGGGTTTGATTATGTTATGCTTGTGAGAGAGGTTGTAGTCAACGGGTCTTGCCATATTCAGATCCCTATGTATTTCGCAAAACTTTATATCGTAGATGCTGCTACCACGTTCCACTTGGAGCTATTCCAAATTGTTGCTCCATTATACGTATCTGGTATCTCTACTCAGAGCTATCCGGATAGGTGTTAAGCTTGCATCGACGTAACTCTTTACGTCGAACTCTTTATCACCTCCATAACCGAGAAACATTTCCTTATTCCTCTAAGGACAATTTTGACCGCTATCTGGTGATCCATGCCCAGATCACCTTTGTACCCTCTTGCCAGTCATGTGGCAAGGCACACATTAGGTGCGGTACTTCAGCATGGCATACTGTATAGAGCCTATGACAAGAGCATAGGGGACGACCTTCGTCCTTCTTCTTTCTTCTGCCGTGGTCAAGCTTTGAGTCTTACTCAACTTCACACCTTACAACTCAGGTAAGAACCCCTTCTTTGGCTGATCTATTTTGAACTCCTTCAAAAACATGTCAAGGTGTGCGTTCTTTGAAAGTATCATCAGGCGTCTTGATCTATCTCTATAGATCTTGATGCCCAATTTGTAAGCAGCTTTATCCAGGTCTTCCTTTGAAAAACACTCTTCAAACAACCGTTTATGCTTTCCAGAAATTCTACATTATTTCGGATCAACAATATGTCATCCACATATACTTATCAGAAATGTTGTAGTGCTTCCACTCACTTTCTTGTAAATACAAGTTTCTAACAAACATCGTATAAACGTAAAAGCTTTGATCACTCCATCAAAACATATATTCCGATTCCGAGATGCTTGCTCTAGTCCATAGAAGGATTGCTGGAGCCAGCATACCTTTTAGCATCCTTGGGATCGACAAAACCCTTTATTGTATCACATACAACTTTTGTTACGAAAAACTGGTAAGAAAACTTGTTTTGACATCCATCTGTAAGATTTCATAATCGAAAAATACAGCTAATGCTATCATGATTCCGACGGACTTAAGCATCGCTACGGGTGAGAAATTCTCATCGTAGTCAACTCCTTGAACTTGTGAAAAGACTCTTTCCCACAAGTCGAGCTTCATAGACGGTAACATTACCGCCCACGTCCGCCTTCTTCTTAAAGATCCATTTATCTCAATGGTTGCCGATCATCGGGCAAGTCCACCAAAGTCCATACTTTGTTCTGATATATGGATCCTATCTCGGATTTCATGGCTTCTAACCATTTGTCAGAATACGGGCCCACCATCGCTTCTCCATAGTTCGTAGGTTCATTGTTGTCCAACAACATGACATCTAAGACAGGATCACCGTACCACTCAGGAGTAGTACATATCCTTGTCGACCTACGAGGTTCGATAGCAACTTGATCCGAAGCTTCATGATCAGTATCATTAACTTCCTATTCAACAGACGTAGGTGCCACAGAAAACATCTTTCTGTGTTGCATCACTCTCTGGTTGAAGTAAAGGTTCAACAACCTCATAAAGTTCTATCTTCCTCCCACTCAATTCTTTCGAGAGAAACTCCTTCTCGAGAAAGAACCCGTTCTAAGCGACAAACAATTTGCCCTCGGATCTGAGATAGAAGGTATACCCAACTGTCACCTTTGGGTATCCTATGAAGATGTGTTTGTCCGCTTTTGGGTTCGAGCTTCTCCTGCTAAAGCCTTAAGCATCGCAGCCCCAAACATTAAGAAACGACAACTTTGGTTTCTTGCCAAACCAATGCTCATACGACATCGTCTCAACGGACTTAGATGGTGTCCTATCTAAAGTGAATGCAGCTATCTCTAACGCATAACCTCAAAATGAAAATGGTAGATTGGTAAGAGACATCATAGATCGCACCATATCTCATAGGGTTCGATTACGACGTCCGGACACACCATTACAACTGTGGTGTTCCAGGTGGCTTCAACTGTGAAACAATTCCACAATGTCTTAAGTGTTTGCCAAACTCATAACTCAGATATTCTCATTGATCAGATCGTAGGAATTTGATCTTCTTGTTATGATGATTCTTAACTTCACTCTGAAATCGCTTGAACTTTTCAAACGTTTCAGACTTGTGCTTCATTAATTAAATATACCTATATCTACTCAAATCGTCAGTGAAGATGAGAAAATAGCGATATCCACCGCACGCTTCAATTCTCATTGGATCACACGCATCAGCATGCATGATTTCCAACAAGTCACTTGCCCGTTTCATTGTACCTGAAAGCGGGGTCTTAGTCATCCTGCCCATGAGGCATGGCTCGCATGTGTCAAGTGATTCAAAATCAAGTGACTCCAAACATCCATCGACATGGAGTTTCTTCATGCATCTTACGCCAATATGACCTAAGCGGCAAAGCCACAAGAAAGTGGTACTATCATTATTAACTCTACATCTTTTGGCGTGAACATGTGTATTACCACGACCGAGATTCAATGAACCATTCACATAGGGTGCATGACCATGAAAGGTATTATTCATGTAAATAGAATAACCAGTATTCTCTAACTTAAATGAACAACCGTATTGCAATGAACATGATCTAATCATATTCATGCTCAACGTAGACACCTGATAACATATATCTAGGTTCAATACTAATCCCGAAGGCAGATGGAGCGTGCGATGGTCATCTCATCAACTTTGGAAAAACTTCCAACACACATCGTCACCTCGCCCTTAGCCAGTCTCCGTTTAGTCCGTAGCTTTTGTTTCAAGTCACCAATAATAGCAACTGAACCGGTATCCAATACCCAGGTGCTACCAGGAGTACTAGTGAGGTACACATTAATAACACGTATATACTTTGTGGAAGTTTCCAGCCTTCTTATCTACCATGCATTTGGGGTAATTCCGCTACCAGTGACCGTTCCCCTTATAATAGAAGCACTTAGTCTCGGGTTTGGGTTCAACCTTGGGTTCCTTCACTAGAGCGGCAACTGGTTTGCCATCCATGAAGTTTCCCTTCTAGCCCTTGCCCTTCTTGAAACCAGTGGTCTTGTTAAACCATCAACACTTGATGCTCCTTCTTGATTTCTACCTTTTGCGGTCTTAAGCACCACAAACAGTTCCGGGATCAACTCCATCCCTTGCATGTCATAGTTCATCATGAAGATCTAGTAGCTTAGTGATAGTGGCTAGAGAACTCTATCAATCACTATCCTATCTGGAAGTTTAACTCCCACTTGATTTAAGTGATTGTAGCACCCAGACATTCTGAGCACATGCTCACTAGTTGAGCTATTATCCTCCATCTTGTTGGCTAAAACACTTGTCAGAGGTCTCACACCTCTCAACACGGGCATGAGCCTGAAATCCCAATTTCAGCTCTTGGAACATCTCATATGTCTTATGGTGTTCAAAACGTCATTGGAATCCCGATTCTAAGCCGTAAAGTATGGCGCACTAAACAATCAAGTAGTCATCAGGATGTGTCTGTCAGGTGTTCACAACATCCACAGACGACGTTGTAGGGGTTTGCACATCAAGCGGTGCATCAAAGAAGTAAGCCTTCTGTGTAGCAGTGAGGACACTCCTCGGACTACAGACCTAGTCCGCATCGTTGCTTACAATATCTTTCAACTTAATATTTCTCTAGGAACGTATTAAAACAGGGAGCTACAACGTGAGCTATTTATCTACAACATATTTGCAAAGACAATTTAGACTATGTTCATGGTAATTGAGTTCATCTAATCAAATTATTTAATGAACTCCCACTCAGATAGACATCCCTCTAGTCATCTAAGTGAAACATGATCCGAGTCAACTAGGTCGTGTCCGATCATCACGTGAGACGGACTAGTCAACATCGGTGAACATCTTCATGTTGATCGTATCTTCTATACGACTCATGCTCGACCTTTCGTTCTTCCGTGTTCCGAGGCCATGTCTGTACATGCTAGGCTCGTCAAGTCAACCTAAGTGTATTGCGTGTGTAAATCTGGCTTACACCCGTTGTATTCGAACGTTAGAATCTATCACACCCGATCATCACGTGGTGCTTCGAAACAACAAACCTTCGCAATGGTGCACAGTTAGGGGGAACACTTTCTTGAAATTAGAGATCATCTTATTTAAGCTACCGTCGTTCTAAGCAAATAAGATGTAAAACATGATAAACATCACATGTAATCAAATAGTGACATGATATGGCCAATATCATTTTGCTCCTTTTGATCTCCATCTTCGGGGCTCCATGATCATCGTTGTCACCGGCATGACACCATGATCTCCATAATCATGATCTCCATCATCGTGTCTTCTTGAAGTTGTCTCGTCATCTATTACTTCTACTACTATGGCTAACGCTTTAGCAATAAAGTAAAGTAATTACATGACGTTTATGTTGACACGCAGGTCATAAATAAATTAAGACAACTCCTATGGCTCCTGCCGGTTGTCCTACTCATCGACATGCAAGTCGTGATTCCTATTACAAGAACATGATCAATCTCATACATCACATATATCATTCATCACATCCTTTTGGCCATATCACATCACAAGGCATATGCTGCAAAAACAAGTTAGACGTCCTCTAATTGTTGTTGCAAGTTTTTACGTGGCTGCTATAGGTTTCTAGCGAGAACGTTTCTTACCTACGCGAAAACCCCAACGTGATATGCCAATTTCTATTTACCCTTCATAAGGACCCTTTTCATCGAATCCGATACGACTAAAGTGGGAGAGACAGACACCCACTAGCCACCTTATGCAACTAGTGCATGTCAGTCGGTGGAACCAGTCTCACGTAAGAGTACGTGTAAGGTCGGTCCGGGCCGCTTCATCCCACGATGCCGCCGAATCAAGATAAGACTAGTAACGGCAAGTAAATTGACAAAATCGACGCCCACAACTGCTTTGTGTTCTACTCGTGCATAGAAACTACGCATAGACCTAGCTCATGATGCCACTGTTGGGGATCGTAGCAGAAATTCAAAATTTTCTATGCATCACCAAGATCAATCTATGGAGTAATCTAGAAACGAGGGGAAGGAGAGTGCATCTACATACCCTTGTAGATCGCTAAGCGGAAGAGTTCAAGTGAACGGGGTTGATGGAGTCGTACTCGTCGTGATTCAAATCACCGGAGATCCTAGTGCCGAATGGACAGCACCTCCACGTTCAACACACGTGCAGCCCGGTGACGTCTCCAATGCCTTGATCCAGCAAGGGGAGAGGGAGAGGTTGGGGAAGACTCCGTCCAGCAGCAGCATGACGGCGTGGTGGTGGTGGAGGAGCGTGGCAATCCTGTAGGGCTTCGCCAAGCACCGCGGGAGAGGAGGAGGGAGAGAGGCAGGGCTGCGCCATGGAGAGGTCAAAACTCATGTGTTGGCAGCCCCAAAGTCCTCAAGTATATATAGGGGAGAGGGAGGGGGGTGCGCCCCCTTTAGGGTTTCCACCCCAAGGGGTGCGGCAGCCCCAAACCCATCTAGGGTGGCGGCCAAGGGGGGAGAGGGAAACTTGCCCCCCAAGCTAGGTGGAGGCGCCCCCTCCCCAAACCCTAGGCGCCTTGGGCCCTTGTGGGGGGGGGGCGCACCAGCCCACCTGGGGCTGGTCCCCTCCCACACTTGGCCCATGCAGCCCTCCGGGGCTGGTGGCCCCACTTGGTGCCCTCCCGGTGGTCCCGGTACATTACCGATAAAACCCGAAACTTTTCCGACGACCAAAACAGGACTTCCCATATATAAATCTTTAACTCCGGACCATTCCGGAACTCCTCGTAACATCTGGGATCTCATCCGGGACTCCGAACAACATTCGGTAACCACATACAAACTTCCTTTATAACCCTAGCGTCATCGAACCTTAAGTGTGTAGACCCTACGGGTTCGGGAGTCATGCAGACATGGCCGAGACAACTCTTCGGTCAATAACCAACAGCGGGATCTGGATACCCATGTTGGCTCCCACATGTTCCACGATGATCTCATCGGATGAACCACGATGTCAAGGACTTAATCAATCCCGTATACAATTCCCTTTGTCTAGCGGTACGATACTTGCCCGAGATTCGATCGTCGGTATCCCGATACCTTGTTCAATCTCGTTACGGGCAAGTCTCTTTACTCGTTCCGTAACACATCATCCCATGATCAACTCCTCGATCACATTGTGCACATTATGATGATGTCCTACCGAGTGGGCCCAGAGATACCTCTCCGTTTACACGGAGTGACAAATCCCAGTCTTGATTCGTGCCAACCCAATAGACTCTTTCGGAGATACCTGTAGTGTACCTTTATAGCCACCCAGTTACGTTGTGACGTTTGGCACACCCAAAGCACTCCTACGGTATCCGGGAGTTGCACAATCTCATGGTCTAAGGAAATGATACTTGACATTAGAAAAGCTTTAGCATACGAACTACACGATCTTTGTGCTAGGCTTAGGATTGGGTCTTGTCCATCACATCATTCCCCTAATGATGTGATCCTGTTATCAACGACATCCAATGTCCATGGTTAGGAAACCGTAACCATCTATTGATCAACGCGCTAGTCAACTAGAGGCTTACTAGGGACATGGTGTTGTCTATGTATCCACACATGTATCTGAGTTTCCTATCAATACAATTATAGCATGGATAATAAACGATTATCATGAACAATGAAATATAATAATAATAACTAATTTATTATTGCCTCTAGGGCATATTTCCAACATGAACTGCATCCACGCAACACTCACACAAACACATGCACCCACACACACACGCAACACTCACACGTACACAGGCAGCCACGCACGCACGCAACACTCACACGCACGCACACAACACTCACACGCACACACGCACACATGCATGCACACACCAGTACACCACATGACCAACACACACTCTCATGCTCAAGTGCTCAACCTACACGTGGATGCGCACACATCAGGCCCTGACAGACACATACATAACCAGGTGATTCCTGCGCACGGGTTGGAGCCTTGTCGCGCCTGCGTAAATTTATGTTTATCTGACCTTTTGCCTATGCGAACTGACAGGTGGGACCCACAAGGAACGTGGTCAATTTAACTAGTCAACATGGCGCCACGCAGACTATTTGGCCGGTCAACAGAGTGCAATCCGATGCTGAACTGTGAGCAAGTGACCGTATAATCACCGCAAAATGTATATAGTGACCGTAATCAGCTTATTCTGAAGTTCGGTGACTGTATTACGCTTTTCTCTCTGTAGGCCCTCCAAAACTACATGTCTACACGTTCTCGCATGTTACATCTAACAACTATGCAATACAACACTACTACTACACTCTAACACAATAAATCATATGTGTTTTTAGTTTTACTAGATATCATATTGTTACTTATAATTATTCAGTTTGCATACATTAAAATTGCCTTTGAAATGTATGGCCAGTATCATCTACCATGCAGGAAAAATCCCGCCCTTCCTGTTTAATCGGGTTTGTATCGATGGATCGTGCGAAACAGCAAAACTATAGTACTATACAGTACAAGTGACAGTTCACTGGGCCGTTGTGTCGTCTACTCCTCCGTCGTAAGAGTGGAGCGCTCGCTTTCATAAATCTTCTAGTCCCTTTTGCCGACATGTGGGACATCAAGCTACCAGGTCCACGTGCCATACCGAAATACAGTGCAGAGCAGCCGGGGTGAAGCACCCCAGTCATGGCGCCGGCGTAGTAATGAGCAATGAGGCGTCAAATCACAAAGCTGCACCTTTCCCGCAGTTAAGTTGGAGGGACGAAGCAACCATCATTTCATTCGTTGCCAAGTCCGCTTCTCCCTCATCTTCTTCAACTTAACCACGTGTTCTTCTGCCGTTGTTCTGCCTCATGTGGGGCGCGGATCGGTTTGGTAAAGCACTGACACGTGGGACCACATGTTAGCAAACCGCCAGGACAACGTCCTCTGAAAATAAGAAGCCTAATCCTAGACTTACAAAGGGCTACGTAGATGCTATGTATACTTTCCATCTAATCTATATATGCCCCCCTGATTTTCAGGTGGGGTGGGCCTAATCCTCTCCTTTAATCCAATCAAATAGTCCCACATCACATCAGTTCGTAACTTTACATAAACCATTACGTGGATGTAGAATTGCTCAAATAAGAAACCTCCCCCGCCATCTACGCGGCAAAATCACCTCCTTTTTACTAATCTTGATTCTATAATTTTTTAGATCAATATAATTGAGATTTGTATAGATAGCACACATGAGAAAAACCAAGTGGTACGGTTAAGGGCATCCACAATGTGTAGCCAAATGTGAAAATAGCTTTTGGCATCGTGGGAACCATTGTGGACGGTGTTTCCAAAGCCAAAAAGATGGAACCGAAGCTCCCTGATTGATTGATTGAAGGAATAGAAAAATGCAACGTCTCTCCTCTTTCTCCCATGCTTGGACGCATGTAGTACAGTATAGAGCACATAGTCTACTCCCCTGTCCCTTCTATCACAAATCAAAAAGCAGTGAGGCATCAAATCACAAAAGCATGGACGAAGCAACCATCATTTCACTCTTCGCTGACTCCGCTTCTCCATCGTCTTCTTCGAGAAACCATCTCACCGCACTAGTACTCCTAATAGTACTCCCTCCGGTCCTTTTTTGTTTGCGTCTAAGAAAATTTCGTTTTCCCCGCAATGCTCTGGGCGTTGGCATTTTTTCGCTGCTCTTTCCAACCGGGCCCTCCATTCCTTTCCACCGCATGCGTGCCTGCAGTAATCCCATCTCTCTTTCCCATGTGCTTCGCATCTTCCCAAGGCAGAGAGAGCTGCTTGCATGAAAAACCAGGAGAGAGAGCGAGAGGCGCATGCGTGCAGAGAGATGGACAGGGGAGAGAGAGACGACATGCATGCAAAGTCTGAGCCAATCTCGCATGCAACCAGGGTCTCCTCAGATGAATCCAGGGGTAAAACAGTCCATTTTTTTGCTAATTGCTCCTCTCCTTGGTATACGGGCTGGATCTTAGATGCAAAGAAAAAAGGACTGGAGGGAGTACTAGTAAAGGACTTCCTGGATGCAAATAAGGCGGTTGTCTTGGCTTGCAGGCGGCACTTGCGAACGACTTACCGTGGTCTCCCTCAATGGTGTTCTCCGTCGAACGCACTTTGCCAAACCACCAAAAAAGATATCGTCGACGTCACCGCAATGGGGAAGGAAGTCAAATATAGTTACTACCTCCATTTTTTTGTACACAAGGTCAGTATATCAAAACTGCAATTTGCAAAGGGCCACTAACACTAATCGAGGCAAAATTGATGGGGTTAGCAACCAAGGACATTAATATCCCCTGCATGCATGCGGAAGTGAGAAGGTTGGTTTGCATGGCGCTGCATTAATCAAACGATGAGGAGTGAGATGGTTAGCTCTTTGGTCTTTGGAGAAAAAATGCGCATTAATTGACACGTGAAACGAGGATTTGTATCGATTAAATCCCGCGAAGGAAAACCCCGCCTTTCTTTTTTAACACTAGTACTCCTAGTACGTACGTACTTATCCTGTTTGGGTCTAGGCCTTGCATTGCCAAACTTCGCCACACATTTTTGCCAAGCTTGCCTAAAGTTTTCAAAATGAGAAGGAGGTACACTTGCGCACGGCTGTCGCGGTCGCACCGCACCCTCACACGGTCGCTCCGGCACACCGCGGTCGCACCGCACCCTTACACAGTCGCTCCTGCACGCCGCAAACGCAACCAAGGGAACACACCCTCACTGACACGTGTTGTCGCATGTGAACAAACCAAACTCAGCTATCCTATCGCTGACACATAATTTTCGTTCATAGAGTATGTTTATCCAACGGCATGTTGGGGAGTATCCGTACGGCCCGTGCAATGGTCTGTTGGGGAAGAAGAAGAGGTGAGGAAGAAGGAAAGAAGGGTTAGGAGATGTAGGATATTCATCCAACCGCCTGAAATGGTAGACTGACCCAAGTCAGGCGACTTGCATAACAAATATATGTTTTTACACAACAAAAGATCCATAAAAACAACAACATAAAGAAAAACTATCACTACTCGTGGAAAGAGACGGCCTCGTCGTCTTTGGCTGCCGGCACGAACCAGCCGTCGCTGCCGACGTGTGTCTCCGCACCGTGGTTGTCCTCGGCCTACAGCTACTTGTTCAAGCGGAGTGTGCGGGTGCTCTGCACGGACAAGAGCACAACCCGGTTCAAGTCGAGGACGTCCGGTTCCGCCTGCAGGAGGGCCTCGATGGCAGCAGCATCCGCGTGCTCCGCGTTGAGTCGAGCCTCCGCCGCCCGGTTCAAGTCCAGGATGCCCGGTTCTGCCTGCAGGAGGGCGTCGATGAGAGCGGCAACCGCACGCTCTGCGTCGATTCGAGCCTCTGCCGCCCGGTTCAAGTCCAGGACGTCCGGTTCCGCCTGTAGGAAGGCCTCGATGGCAGCGGCATCCACGCGCTCCGCCTCAAGTTGAGCCTCCGCTGCCCGGTTGACACCCACGACATCCGGTTTCGCCTGCAGGAGAGCCTCGATGGCAGCGGCATGCGCGCGCTCCGCGTCGAGTTGAGCCTCTGCCTCCCGGTCCTCCTTTAGTATCGCCATGTTGAACCGCTGGTCCGCCTGCACCATGGGGGACTCGGACGCCGGCACGAAGTCGACGTCCATCGTCTCATAACCATCGGGGGCCTTCTGCGCCGCGACCTCCACCATGAACATTGGATAAGCTTCCTCCTCCTCATAGCTTGGCTCCAGAGAACTCGGGGATTGGCCCGCCGCAAAGCGAGCTTGGGAACGGAGGTCTGTGGCACCAACAGCCACCGCGATTTCTGCGCGGCGCTCCGGCGTCAGCATCTTGTAGTAAGTGATCTTGCGGCGCACCATGGCTTTCCGACGAACTAGGGGACGCTTGATGCAGGCTAGGGGATCGAAAGGTGGGGGAATGGGCTGGAGATTTGGTGTGGTTTTAGGGCAGTGGCTGGCGTAGGCCGAGCAGCGAAGGTTCTGGTGTGAATAGTGGTTCTAGTGACGACCGGTCAATTGGTTTTGACTGTACATCGCTCTTGTCGCGTTCGCGTTGCAGCCCGGCACGCTGGACCCTCCACATCGCTCACCGAATGGAACGCGCTTCGTCTTGCGTTTTCGCTCGCTTGTGGGACTACAGTTGAGAGCAAACCGAAGTCCCTCCCCCTCCCCCCCGGGTCATTTATTATACCACCACTCCCTCCGTTTTATGCGGAGTAAATAAAAACAGAGGGAGTATGCTACGGATGAGGATCCCCTGACGTGGCCGAACCCATTGAGTAACTGACATGCGGGGCCTAGCAAGCATGGGGTCCGCCAGTAAGTGACCGAAAGGGAGGGTAAGGCAGGGATACCTACGTTAGAGGATCCACTTCCACTATACTACTTTGACCAAATGTTAGAGTAATAATATATGACATGCAACTTACACAAATGTTAGAGTAATAATATATGACATGCAACTTACACAAAGCATACATGGTCTAATGCATTTTCCGAGGCTAACTTTAACAAAATGTTAGAGTAATAATATATGACATGCAACTTACACAAAGCATACGGTCAAATTCGTATGTGAAAGGAGTTTCCAATGATATAATTTTCACATTATACATCGTCAAATTGGAAACCATCTCCAGTACAAATCTAGGAGTACGTACGAATCTAACAATATTGATTGGGCGTTGTTGAATATTGACACCTTTTTGATCAAAGTAGAGATACTTTGACTACACATAAAACTTATATGTAAACTAGAAAGGATAGGAGGGAGTATATTGTACGTTCAAAAACGAAACGAACATTGAATACCCTTTATATATGATTTGCGGATGCTATGATCACCGGTTCAAAATTTTGAATCCGCCTTAGGTATCACGTGCCCCCACTCGTTCCCTCTTGATTTCATCTCGGGGTCCGGAGATCTATTGAAAGAGGACTAGGGTGGGTACATGTGAATGATACTCGGCAGAATGTTCAAATGAGGCATGCGGGAGGATGGACTCGACTGGAGGGCGACATGATCGATGGAGAAGAGGGTTGGAGAGGAATGAGAAATAAGCAAATGCCACATGATTATACTTGAACGGCTCAAATAAACAATAAGTTGTCTCGCTTGGCCTACATAGTGAAAGGCCTAATGCGCAA
Organism: Triticum urartu; assembly: GCF_003073215.2. NCBI lineage: Eukaryota > Viridiplantae > Streptophyta > Magnoliopsida > Poales > Poaceae > Triticum > Triticum urartu. The sequence goes on from NC_053022.1 coordinate 288,781,474, forward strand.
CGCGGAGCACTGACGCTCGAATATGGCCGGGAAAACAGGGAAACCGACATGTGGGGCACACCCGTCGGGACGACGTAGCGCAGACTAGTCCAATGGAGGAGCTGACCCACGACCTCCTCGCCACCGACAACCGTTCATGTGGGTCGTTGGGGCCAACAACGGGGCGCATCTCCAGCACCGCCTTTGGACACGGCGACCGCGTTGGTTGAGGTATTGGTTGCCCATGATTTGGCCGACATTGGCAAGAAAAATGAACTAGAGTTGGCTAGAGTTCATTGGCATGCCAAAGAAATGGCAACCATCCAAACAAAGACCAATCTTTGGGTCATGACCAAAATTTTGGTTGAGGTATTGGTTGCCCATGATTTGGCCGACATTGGCAAGAAAAATGAACTAGAGTTGGCTAGAGTTCATTGGCATGCCAAAAAAATGGCAACCATCCAAACAAAGACCAATCTTTTGGTCATGACCAAAATTTTGGCAAGGTGCACTTTGGCCACAATCCAAACACACCCCAACACCCGGCTCGTCGAGGATGCACGGGGCGCCGCGACGCGTCCGCGGAGTGGTGTAGCGCGGCCAACTGCATCCACTGGACCTGAGACCATGCCGGGTCGTCTTGCTTTTTCAATGACATGCGGGGATCGCATGTGAGCAAAGGGCATCTCCAACGTTGCCACGACCGCAGCTAACTACCCTGGCACACCAAAACCCTCATCCCTCGCACCGTCGCGCGGTGCGTTCCCAGCCGGCGCCAGCTGCCCGCATTCATGCCATCCATTCGTATGTCATCGTTAAGAGGCTCGGTGCCCGAGGAACCAACTCCAGCGACTTAATGACACACCCGGACGCTTGGCCTCACCGGAATGCGCTACTTCAAGCGGCAATGCCCAGCTAACCTCCACACCATAGCGCATCGTCCTCCTACCTGGCACCACATCCACCATGGCCGCAAGTGCGAACGCTCTGCGGGAGAGCTTGTCTTCGGGGATGAAGCTCGAGGTCGCCTCCCTCGCTCAAGTCGCCTCTCGTGACACAATAGCAGCGTAGCCGGATGCGGACGCGACCGCACAAGCGGTGGCCACGCTGGCGGCCGACGACGGGAGCACCGTCAACCACACGTCCTACTTGCCGCTGTCCAACGTCCGACACCGCCGAGGTCGGGGACTCCTCCGAGGATGCGTAGGGCATGGGAGGCGGCAGTGCATGGTGTGCCAACTGGCCAGTCCGTATCCCGTGTTCTACTCTTCCTCGCCGGAGACCGCACCTTCACTTCACGGGTCTTGAACCCCGCCCCCGTACATAGAGATCGCAGATGGAGGACGTCGGTCGCCACCGTATAATAGGTTTAGGGTCGGTTTCTTTTATTTTTCTGTCCTATAAAAGTTCGAAATGTAATGAAAATTTGCCATATTTGCATTAGTCTCGGCCGGTGTATATGACAATAATATACATATTGTAGGAGTACTAGCAAGATGCCCGTGAGTTGCATGGAAGATCAAGATCTTGTGGGAGAAAAGGATGAACGAGGGAAAGCCTTATCTGCAAATGTGGAGAGGAGTGCGGGTAAATTGTCATAGTTTCCTTCCTATCCCTTAGATATAGATCGGACGACCTATATTGCAGGACGACAGGCACACCATCATCACCAACTCTGCTTTTTATTGAACAGACAAATCTAACATGCGAAGTAAAATAAACACATAGGGTCTATACATACACAAATTATCTTAGGCACTCTAATAGTACGTCCACTCTACATCTACGGGAACCTACAAAAGGGTTAACGTAAATTGCCTCTCTCTCTCCTCCCCTGATTTTCATGGTGGTGGGCCCCTCCCTCTCCCCAATCTACAATCAACAGCTCACATGTTTCACATTACGTTAATTACGTAACTGGGATTACGTAGGTGTAGCATTACTCGTCCTAAAAAACCCAACTAAGCCAACCTCCCAACATATCGCGTGGGAAAAGACCCGGCCGCGCCATTTTAGTCAGGATTACCGGATTACTAGTAGTAGTATCGATGGATCGCGCGAAGCAACAAATTTTTTTTTGAGGGGGCGAAGCACCTAGTTTAAAAGGAAAAAAGGCAGTACACTCACAGCACTCCTGTCGCGGTCGCATTGCACCCCACACACGTTCGGTCCTGCACACGGCTCACGCAAACGGAACGCGCTTCGGCTTGCCTCTTCACTGACATGTGGGACTGCACTTGGAGAAACCGACCATGTGCCAAACTCCTCCCGCCCACCTCGCGAAAATCCTCCCCCCCACACCCAAAAATCCCCCCCAAATCTGATTCAACCGCCCTTCGGCCAACTAGCCAATAATATTCCCCAAACCCCCTCCCCCCTGTCCTCCTCCACTCCATTCGCTCCGCCAAAGCCGCCCTCCCCGCCGCGCTGATATGTCGGCGCCGTGGTTCAGCGATCCTCTCGCTCCCACTGTACGCTCTCGTAGACTGTCGTCCTCTAGCCGCGCCGCCACCTCTGGCTACGTTCTTGTGGAGGCGCACGGCGGTCAGCGCCGCCACCGCTAGCGACGTTCGTGTGGAGACGCACGGCGGTCAGCGTCTCCCATGGTACGCGCATTCTAGACTAAGGCCCCGTTCATGGCGGTGTAGCGCTGAATGTTAGCTGATAGACGCTGTTAATCTCACTATTTGCCGAAGTAGTTTACTGTCAATATGCTCTACTTAAGAAGCTTCCTTGCCCTGTTCTGCACTCAATCTGCTTAGCTGAGATGGCATGCCAAGGCCGATTAGTTGCTAAAATATCCTGCCATATATTTATTGTGACGTAGATTGCCATGGTCTAGTAGCCAATCTGTTAGGTGAAATAGCTCTACACCATTTTATACTCGATCTTTGTTGCCGTGATGGCCTTCGATAGTTCGATGGCTGTGTGCTCGGCCTCATTGACTGCTGAAACAGCCTGCCATAATTTGGCACTCCAATCTGTTTGCTGAATTATCTTTACATATATTTCATTACTTAGATCTGCTCGTCCAAATATCTTGCCATAGCTTTAGACATCGACCTAGGTATTTTTTTTGGACTTCATAAAAAAGCATATATGTTTTTCCTGTAATATAGTAGAGGAACTAATTTTTATGTCTAACAGATGGACATGACTTGGATAACTTCTGCACAAAGATTCTCCACTGCATATGTTGAGGGGGTTGAAAACTTCATGAACTTTATCAGAGCTGAGTACGGTGATCTGAAATCAAATGTGCTCTGCCCGTGTAGCAGTTGTATGAAATCAGTTACAAGACCCCAGTCAACTATGCAAAATCATCTACACTTGTATGGGATGTCGGTCACATATACTAGGTGGGTTCATCATGGTGAAGCTGTGAACGTCAATGTTATTGACTACGTGGAAGCAGCAGATCACCATCTTGATCTACCTGATGCTCAGGTGGAAGAGGAGGAGGAGGTGGTGGTGGCGGAGCCAGTGAGTTTGACCAACATTGAAACAATGCTACGAAATGCTCGTGCATTCCATGAACTTTCACCTGCAGAAGAAAAACGGTGGGCCCGCATGTTGGAACAATGCAACGTTGCTGTCACCCCAGGAAATAAGCTGTTAGTATTCTCAGCTATGGTCACCTTTCTTCAAGTGAAGACATCTGAGCGGATGACCAACAAATCATTCGATGCGATGTTGGCTGCTTTCCGCAAATCTTTCCCAGATGCGTCTGAGTTGCCACACACCTATAGTAAAAATGAAGAATTTCCTTCGTGCAATTGGAATTGGATATGATATGATCCAAGTTTGTAAGAATAATTGTGTTCTATTCCAGAAGGATTATGCCAACTTAAGTGAATGCCCGAAATGCAAATCATCAAGATGGAAAGATGGCGATGTTGTGAAGAGGATTCCTCATAATGTTCTGAGACATTTTCCAATTACACCAAGATTGCAGAGGTTGTTTCATGATGCTGAAATAAGAGAGGATGTCCTGTGGCATTCTAGGAACCAGGAGTACAGAGAGCAGAATGTAATGAGCCATCCATCTCATGGTAGTGAGTGGAAAAGCTTCAATGATAAACACAAAGAGTTTGCTGCTAACCCGAGAAACATTAGACTTGGCTTAGCTTCAGATGGATTTAACCCATTTGGCCACCAGAGCGCCACATATAGCATGTGGCCAGTGCTTGTTATCCCTTACAACATGCCTCCAAATGTCTGCACCAAAGAATCAAACTACATGATGGCCTTGCTCATCCCAGGTCCAAAAAGTCCTGGAAAGGATTTTGATTTGTTCATGGAGCCTCTTGTGGAGGAACTTCAACAGCTATGGAAGGGTGTTCTCACTCGAGACCTATATAGCAACCCACCAGCTGGTTTCTTTCTACGTGCTGTTATAATTTGGTGCATCCATGATTATCCGGCTTTGGGCACTATGTCAGGGCGAACGACACATGGTTACAATGCATGTGTTCGCTGTGACAGGAATCCACTGTCATACGCAATACTTAGCAAGATCTGTTACATTGGACACCGTCGTTTCCTTGCCAAGGACAAGCCGCATCCTAGAAAATACCGAAGACATGTGTTCCATGCAAAGCATGAAACGTGATGCGCCAAAGAGGCTCACCGCCGATGAGTTGCAAGTGGAATTAGAGAAGGTCAGCCATATTATACTAGGAAACCATCCTGGTAATGGTAGCGGGAAAAGGAAGTGTGGCAGGGTAGAAGAGAGATTATTGTTTACCCGCAGGTCCACTTTGTGGGACTTGGAGTATTGGAAAGATTTGGATCTGCGGCATAATCTTGATGTGATGCACATCGAGAAAAATATATGTGACAGCATTACCGGCACACTTCTTAATATTGAAGGCAAGACGAAAGATACCTTAAAATCTAGGATTGATTTGACACACCTGGGTATCAGAAAGGATTTGCAGGTGCAAGATGAAGGTAAACCACATGATATGGCACCAGCTGTGTACGTCTTGGACAAGGTAAAAAGAAAAGAATTCTGCGAGGTCCTGTCACATGTGAGATTCCCACATGGATTTGCTTCCAACCCTGAAAGGAGAGTCAGTGCAGATGGAAACAAGGTACAAGGGTTGAAAACTCATGACTGCCACGTCCTACTTCAAAGGGTTTTACCTGTTATCCTTAGAGGATTGGGCCGCCCTGACTTATACAGAGAAGTTGCAGAGCTGGGACAATTCTTCAGGGAACTCTGCAGTAGGAATATCAGGATAGATGCTTTGGAGCGTCTTAGAGACAAGATACCAACTATCCTATGCGACCTTGAGAAGATATATCCTCCAGCCTTCTTTGATGTGATGGTGCATTTGGCTGTTCATCTACCTGATGAGGCACTACTTAGAGGTCCAGTACAGTATGGCTGGATGTACCCTATTGAAAGGCGGCTAGGCACTTTCAAGGGCTATGTTAGGAACAGAGATGGACCCGAGGGTTCCATTGCAGAGGCCTACATTGCTATAGAAGCGTTGACATTCTGCTCAAAATACATTGAAACAACTGATTAGCTTAGCAAAGAGGTGGGTGAAGACAATCTCGGGCTCAATGTTTTCGATTATTCTCTTCGAGTTACAGGGAAGAGTCGACAAGAGGACAAACCTAAAGATTTGGACAAAATGGTTTGGTATGTGTTGAATAACTGTCCTGAGATACTACCTTATATCAAGTAAGTGCAGTACTGCAGCTTATACATCGTAATCTACTAAACTTGCAGCACATTCTTATATATTTAGATGTTTGACACGATCTCTATGTTGTGCAGCATCTACAAAGAGGAGTTACTGCCGCAAAATCCAAGAAACACTGACAAACTAGTTATGGCAGGATTTGTAAAATGGTTCAAGAACCATGTAAGCTTTTGAAGTGCACTATCAGTTTTTTTAATATATTGAGTACATAAGATGATCAGCTTGTCTATTTTCTAAGCATAGGTTAAGAAGATGCGGGAGGATGGGCACGCAGTTGATGATGCCCTTTACTCACTAGCAATGGGTCCTGATACTCGGGTAAGACATTATGGATGTTGCGTTGTTGGAGATGTGCGCTACAACACCCTTGCACGAGACGAAGGCAGGAAGACACAAAACAGTGCCAGCATGAGCACGGATATGTATGACAAAGAGACAACTGAATGTATGCTAACATAACAGACATTGTTCAGTTGTAGTATATCTCCAATTTCGAGGATCATCGGTGTGTGGTTCTGTTGTGCTGTCGTTGGTATAACCTATTTTCCAGGATCGCAAAACCCAGAGCTGATGATGATTTCAAATCCATCAATGTCAAGGCGGCATACCAGACCAACGAGCCTTTTATTTTGGCAAATCAAGCAACATAGATATTTTTCTTGGAAGACACATTTGCACGTAGCGATGACTAGAGAGTATTGCAAAGGTTTGAGCAGAGGAATTCGTTTAATGAAGTTGCACAACAAGATGATGCTTACACTGCTCTTGATGTACAAGATAACACAGATGTTCCTAATATCTTTGAGAACCATCACATCAATGACGCCAGTGAAAAGATTGCCTGTCGTGCTGTGGACATACAAGAGTTGATCAAGATGAAGCCAACGTTCGAGGATGTTGAGGACGAAGAAGAAGATGACACCATGGGGAATTACGATTCAGACTGATACACATGGCGAAGATGTTGATGCTGCTGCTGCGGATGATGATTACATTGCTTTTGTCGTATTTGCCTATTAGAAGACGTTTTTTATCTACTATGTGAAATTGTGTTTGCTATGACAACTGAAACCTGATGAACATGTTGTTTAGTATTTTGCTGTGAGAACATCACTTGTTATGTATGCTGATTTGTGTTTGGTGATTGTATGACAACTAAAACATGATTACATTGTTGTTTAGTTGTACTCATATTTGGCTGTGAAACTTGAATTTGATGACATAGTTTGCTGTTGGACTGCAATTTTCTCGACGTCTTCGAATGAGAACAAAGCTAACCCGACATGGCCTCTGCTATTTATTTATTTATATGAGCAAAAGGGGATACCCCCAGATTTCTGTTAATAGAAATCATTAGATGTTCACAACACTACGCCCAACCTGCTACACAGGTTTCATTCATTACTAGTTTCAGCAAAGTGCTCATGTCGTAGCCACTGAATACATCACGAGTGCTACATACACTACAAATAAAGAGACAATCATCCTACAGAGCACATCGATTTTTCCCATTATCTTCACAAGCTCTTTCATCTCCTCATTGCTGTCAAGGCCGTTCAGCAGCTGTTGCTTGGCCATGATCATAGGAACTGCATCTTTAACCTTCTGCTCTGCATCTTCCTCTTCTGTCGTTCCTTCAGTTACTTGTCCAACACCCCAACCTGCTGGTATTGGGATTCCTCGGCTAACCAAATAATCAGCATAGTTGCATTCCCCCACATCAATAACTTCCCGGAAATACAAATCACACGAATCTTCCCTTTTCTGCATGAATCAAATTGGAAGATCATCAACCAAACTATTAAAAAAAATCAGCAACTGAAAGTAGTAGAACAACACTTAAACATATTATTACCCCATGATTCGGGCATTTGTAGAAGACTCGGCCAGGGTTGCGGATTGTGGTTGAGACGCGACGGATGACTTTGCGTGATTTGCAGCAGTGGTACCACACCAACGGCATCGGGTTGCGATGAGCAATTGGCTACGGTGCTCGTGCCGGCGGGGGTGTG
>NC_053022.1:288790181-288815547 GCF_003073215.2 Triticum urartu
GTATCTATGCACACATGAGACTCAGAAAAATTTAGTTGCATTGGCTGATGCCTCTGGTTTCATTGTTTAGTTGCCACTTGCTCTTAATTTTATGAAACTTGTTAATGCTTCCGCTTTCATTGCATTCTGTATGTTTTCATGTTTCTGTTAATGCCCTGCTCCAACTGTGTGATTTGAATGTGGATGTTGCATGTTCACGGGACCCCCTTGCACATGTAGAAATTTTGTCGGTTTGATTATGTTGCATGTTTCTGTGTGGTGCCTGAATTTGAAACATGATTTTTTTTGCTGATTCCATGGAGAGATGAAAATGACTATTGCGCAACAACTCTGATGCAGGATCATGGGACTGAAGGGGAAGGGAGCTATGTCCAAGGCAATTTTTCTGTTTGTGGTGGTGAGGATTCAGATGCATTGTTGTTTACTGAAGATGCAATCGAAGATGATTCAGATGATGGAGATGTTTCATCACAGCCACTGCCACCCTATGTTGGCATGGTATTTGACACACTTGAGGATGCTCAGAAATTCTACAATGACTATGCCTTCAAGTTGGGGTTCGGGACACATATATCTTCCTCAAAATTCAGCCAGAAGAGAGGCCAGAAGAAAGAGGATCAAATATTGATCAAGAGGGTCTTTGGGTGTGTGCATGCTAGAAAGCCCGATAAAACGGAAACGAGTAGCACATCGAAGAGCATTGCAACAGGAAAAAGCAACTCCAGTAGGCAGCCTAGTGAAGGAATGGATGTGACAAGAAAACGTCAAAAGAACAGGCTGCTCCGCCATGATTGTAAGGCGCACATGATTGTTGGGCTGAGAGAGGAGAGATGGACAGTGACTTGTTTTGTTGCGGAGCATACACATCCATTGCTGGAACAGCCGGAGCGTGTTAGGTACTACCGGTTGCACCGCAGTATACCTGCCGAGGATTACCAGCTCTTGTTGACGTTGCATGATGTGAACCTATCAAATTCAGATTGCATGGGTGTCCTCGGCAGGGTCCATGGAGGTGACACCAGGATACTCCCATATGTGAAGAGAGATGTTTCGAATGAACGTGCAAAGCTCCGAAGAGGGCTAACATTCCGAGACATGGATATGACAGTCGAGTACTTTGAGAGGAGGAAAGCTGAGAATCCAGAGTTTTTCTATGCAAAACAAAAGGATCCTGCAACAAACTCCGTGACTGCCTTGTTTTGGGTTGATGGGAGAACAAGGGCGCTCTACCCGAAATATAAAGATTGTGTGTTCTTCGATACAACCTTCTGCACCAATAGATACAATATGCCATTTGCTCCTATAGTTCGGGTCAACAACCATCTCCAGACCATTGCACTCGGGTGTGCCTTGTTGCCGGATGAAAGTATTGAAACATTTAAGTGGGTCTTCCAACAGTGGATGGTTGCAATGGATAACGAGCATCCCACAAACATCATGACCGACCAGGACAAAGCGATGGCAACAGCTATTGAGGATGTGTTGCCAAACACCTGCCATAGGTGTTGCAAGTTTCATGTGTTTAGCAATGCACGTACCAAGTTGGGGAGGCTGTTGAGAAGAGATGAAGCGTTTGCAGATGTGTTCTACACTTGTATCAATCAATCAGAAACCATTAAGGAGTTTGAGGAAACATGGCAACACATGTTGCATTGTTTTGAAGTGGCTGAGAACAAACACCTGAAGAACATGTGGCGAACAAGGCACATGTGGGCTCCAGCATACTTCAAGAACAAATTCTTTCCGTTCACAAGCACAACGGGCAGGTCTGAGGGGCTTAACTCATATTTCAAGACACTGATTCGTCCGGCTGATTCCGTTTGGAGGTTTGTCCAGCAATACGAAATGTGCCAAGAAACTATGCTTGATCGTGAAGACAATGCTGGATTCACTGGTGAAACAACAGCTCCGCCACTATACTCTCGGTACACACACTTTTGCGCTTTACCAAAAAAAAGAAAAAAATTGTTGTTGGGCCAAGTTTCTGTGTGATGTGGTTTGTGACCTATTTCTTGTGATGTAGCAGGTACAACATTGAGCGCCAAGCTGCTGTTTACTACACCCGTAGCGTCTTTGGCAAGTTCCAGAAGCAGGTGATCGCGTCTACCGGCTTCGTTATCAACCAAGACGCTGAGTATCGAGGGCAAGGCCTGCTGTTTGAGCTAAAGGCAAGCTCCTATGAGAACCCAAAACTCTATTCTGTGCATGTTATGATGGATGAAGGGTTGTTTGAATGTAGTTGCCACTACTTTGAGATGAATGGCCTGATTTGCGCACATATAATAAGGGCAATGGTGCATCTGAATGTTCAAGAAATTCCGCAACAATACTTATTGGAGAGGTGGTCTGAAGCAGCCACAACAAGCATGGGCAGGACTGGCCGATTGCTGGACTTCGGGCACCCCTCAACGAACACATTGAAATACAACTCCTTGTGTCAAAGGTTGACATGGCTCGCCTCTAATGCATGTCGCAACGATGATGCCTACAAGATATTATATGAAGCAATAACAGTTCTTGAGCCTGCCATAGCAGCGGCAAAGAGAGGAGCGCTGTCATCACCCGCTGCCGCAACGGGAACATTGAATGACAACCTACCACAGGGTCAAAGCTCAGAGATGCTACAAAACCCAGCTCGTGTCCCTAAGAAAGGTCGGCCAACTGAAAGAGAGAAGAGAAAGAAAACACTGGTAGAGCAGCGAGACGATGAGCAAAAAAAGAAGGCGAAGCAACAAGAGAAGAAGCCGACGGCAACAGTAAAGCCAAGAGTTGGAAAAAGGATTGTCCGCTGCAAGTACTGCCATGAAGAAGGACATAATATTCAGACATGTGGGGCGCTAAAAGCTGCAACGGAGGCGGCGGCAGCACCCCCTAAATGCTAGTTTTGCTCTGAGGTTGGACATGCAGTCCCAGCTTGTCAATACATGAGAGCCGTGATGGCAAGTGACCGAAACATTTCCCAAGCAACGCAGCTGAAGCTCTAGAAAAGAAAAGATGAGAGAAACAGGGAGGAAGATCCTCCTAAGAAAAAATGTTTTTCATTTGGGAGAAGATCCCCCATCAGCCAGCTTTGGGTGTTTTGTTTCATCTCCTAAGCAAGATGTACTTGCTCCCTGTGTTTGAGCTACATTAGTAACTTCTTTTTTGCAAAAATGATGATGTACAAGCTATAATTTCAATTTGCAACCTGTGTTATGTTTGCTCCATGTAGTTGCCTGGGTTTCGGACATACAACCTCACTGTTTCTATGCATATACATCCCATATTAATCCATATTGCAGGAAAAAAGCTTGTGTGGTCTCACAGGTTGGAAAAAAAGATGAATGTTTTCCTGTTAGATGAAAACATGATATTCACACGAAGGGCACTTTTCATTTTGGTTATGTTACAAGATGTATTCATGTTACAGGAACATGAGCACTTCTCATTTTATGTTATAGGGACATGATATTGTGATGAGAAAATGCCTTGAGTTCATCATTTTGCTAGTGTAACTAAAAAAATGTTATGGAGATGATGATCATTATAGAAAATTTTGACATTTTTCTAGTAAAAGATTTCTAATGCAACAAATGGCTCGAATACAACACCAGTGTGCAGAAAAAAGAACACACTTTCAGGAAAAGGTAACAACTGCCATTGGAATCATGTCTACATTATATATAGGTGTGCAAAAACACCAAATCAGTAGTGAAACATCATGTCTCCACCATACAAAATTGAGGGATAAACTTTCGAAGAACTTTCGTTTCGTAGACTACTAGAGAGCTCGATTACAAACATGTCGCACACACATGCACCGCAAAAAAGAGGTCAAAACTACTAGAGAAGTCTTGTTGCGGTTACCATCAATCTATGAGTTTTTCTGCAATGCTTGAACCTCATCCTCTGAGTTAAGGGTGTTTTGAGGGCGCTTGAAAAACTTCGCTGCAATGTACTTCCAGAAATTGAGCAACGATTTTGCATACTAAGCATACACAACAAGAGAAAAAACACATTGTGAGACACTACTAGCAGGGGATGAAAATAAAGGTGGGTAATAACATAAAATTTCATAAATATATGATAGCAGTCAACTACTAGAATTTATTTACTAATAGTGTTTCATAGGTTGCAAAAGAAGAAAAATAAAATAAATGATTCTGAGTCGTACTGTATTGAATGGCTTCATCCCCCTCGCAGTTAAATTCTCCAAGTATAGAATAGCAAAGATGTCGCAATCAAATCTGCCATGGAAATAGGATGAAGAGGAAACATGAGATCACAAATAAGAGATGAAAATACTTCCTAAACAGGTTGTAAAGTTCCAAAAATCCACAAATGAATAAAATAGAAAAAAAATTGTACAATGTTGATTGCTGCTGGTAGCTTGGTGGACTGAACATCTCAAATGTGCCAAAATCTTGCTTCCATGGGTTAAATTCTCTGACTAGTGCTTTGAAGTTTGTTATCTGGAAATGTCGAATTGATTGGAACTGCAACATTGATTTGAAAAAACAAAAAGGGAAAATAACATAAAAAAGATGTGTTCAACTCCATACTAGATTGCCACAAGGCTTCTCAAGGATGCTGACATAGTCAGGGTCTAAGCTCCTGGAGTCAAAGACATTAAACTGTTTTTTCATGAAATTTACAACAACAATTTCCCAATGATCTCTTTGGACCATGGTGAAGAACAGCTACAAAAATTAAAAAAATTAGATAAATAAAACGGAAACATTGTTGCGCTACAAGAAAAAGTTTACTTGATCAAATTCCATGATGTCATTATTCTCGCAGACCCTGGTCAAATCTCAAATGCAGGAACTTGTGTTGAATGAACTTGGATCAACACAGAGCTTGGTCTGTATGAAAAGCAAAAAAATGGTCACAACAAAAAGGTGAAAACTTAGTAACTATCATGTAAAAATCTACTATGTTGCGGGTGGAAAACTCAAGTGACAAAAAAGCAAACAAAAACATGTTAGTTAACTCACAGCAACATGTTGTGAGAACGCAAATTTCCTTGGCTTGGTTGAGTTGCACGTTTGCTGAATGTTGAAACTTTCAATGTAAAGTGACATCACCGCATTATTCAAATGTGCGTGCTTTTTGAGCTCATTACTGAAATGTTTGAAGGAAATATCAAAACCACCTATCCTGATAAATGCAGGGCTATTTGTTGCAAAAAGAAACAATATCTCGGTTAGGAGGTGTCGATAAAAATGGATGGATTTTTTCTCTCAACACACATATAAAAAGTGCAAAAAAACACTTACAGAGGCTCGCCTTCGAGTGGGTCCTTATATGATAATTAGTACAATAGTAGCTTTGGTATATGACATCTTCTATTGCATCAACTCTTATCTTCTTCATCTTTTGCAACTTGCGTGCGCTTGGTGCGGGCGGTGCAACTCCCTTAAGTGTAGGCTTCTTCCCATCATGGCTTTGACTGCTGCTGACTTCAACCACCTCCTCCTTCTCTCTTGTCTCATCAACACCTGCTTCTGCAACAAAAAAGGAAGAGAAAGCAATAAGAACTTGTGAGTAACAAATTGGAGCATTGATGTACTGAAGTTCCAAAAACAGATGATGATATGTTGCGTAACAAAAAGTTGCGGGGATGACTTGTAAAAACCTGCAGGGCTAGTCGATAACGGGGGATATGTTGCGAGGGAGGTCACATCATAAACTGGACCAGTTGAACTGCCAGTAGAACTATCAAATAAAGGACTTCTCGCTCGAATCTCCAAGAAAGAGTCCACATTAAAAAGACCAGATGATCATGCAGGTGAATTACTAACTTGTCATGGATCTTGAAAAAGTAAATCGTCGCCACTTCCAGGTTCAAATAAGCCAAATGAAGGCCCATCTTCAAGTGTCCCTTGCCTCCTTGTCAAATTCACAAATGGGGAGCTTGGGCTGCGAGGCGACTTCTGTTCAATGTTTACCTTGCTACAAGAATCTTCTCCCTTTGCATTGCTATGAACACTTCCATTGTTGTGTTCACTCTTCTGGCCTAGGACAACGTTTGTGTGATCCACTTCAGCTACTGGATCCCCACTCTTTGTGCCTTCTGGTGGCTTAGGCTGCTGCGGAAAAAATTCAGTGGCACTGCATGTAGGGGTTGTGGTAGTCCCATGCACGCCATCTTGTTTCTTAGCCTTCCGCGAAGAAGGTTTGGTGGCAACGGCTATAGAGGTTATTGTATTCCCGTGCACGCCATCTGGTTTCTGAGGCTGTTGCGGAGAAGATTCGGTGGCAGTAGCGGTTGCTGTAGTCCCATGAACGCCATCTGGTTTCTTAGGCTGCTGCGGAAACAATTTAGTGGCATCACACATGCCTGTAGTGGGAGCTCCTGATACACTGAAATTGACATCTGCCACTTCGTCTTTGTCCTCATCCCTCCTGGATCCAGCTTCGACTGCCTCAAAAACATTAGGCCCATGCGTTTGCAATACATGACCTGCAACACCCTCCCAAATGAGCTTAACGCGGCATTAAGTTCTGTAGCATGTAGCTCTTTGTGCTTGTTGTATATGTCACGAAGATGTGGGGGCAGCTGTGAATGAACAAAAATGAACAAAAACAAAAAAAGATGAGTGCAGGAAAAGGACATTAGTTGTTTGTAAGTAGTTTTGACATGGCACTCATGCAAGATATGGATACAAGAAATGTTGTATGGCTCTCACCTCTAACTCATCGAATGTAGGCAATGCAGGTAGCCAATCCTCCAAAGATCTGCGCCACACACATCATCACCACCGCCCATATTATCCAGAGGTGGCTCATGCACAGTCTCTTATCTTCCATCAGGACCCTCCATACCACCCTTAGGTGGTTCTTGAGAGCCCACATCATCTCCCCCTTGTGGATTGGCTTGTGTGTGCGAGCTCTCTGGCACATCCATAACGGGTGTTGCGGAAGCAACATCTCCACCTTGGGTATTTGTTTCGGGCAGATCCTCTGTGACACTGCCTTGTATTGATCTTTGGGCAAGTTGATCTACATATGGCATAAACTTGGGAGTTGCATACGGTGTGCTGGAGCTGAACTGCATTTGAAAAAAGTGAAACAAGGATTTAGAAATTTGCAAAGAAAACAAAAGGTCATGTGTCCAAAAATTGAAAAAAAGAAGATACTTACAGGGCGCTTCCCAAATCCATCATCTAGTGTGTCGACTGCAACAACAACGGTGGAGTCCATTTCATGAACAAAACGAGCTCGCGGCAGTGAGTAGTCGATGGTATGATTAACTATGCATCCTCTTGGAATGTCGAGGTGGTCCATGTAAATTACCTGCAAACACACAAAAGAAAAAGAAAAAAGAAACATGAGCGCCTGCAAAAGTTTGCTGTCCCGGAAAAGAATATGGAATTGTTATGGGAATGATGGTCTGTACCGGAAGCATTGGTAGACAGCCACCAATCAAGAATTTCACTTTACCTTCAGACCTCTTATCCTGGTACTTTTTAACTTCCTTCATCACATCGGACAGAATATGCTCATCCCATTCTAACTCATGGACAACACTCATGTCTCACAAGGTGTGGAGATACTCAAGACGCACCATGTTTCCTGTCCCGGGAGCTAGGACCAATGATAAGCAGAGTAAAACCCATGACCTACTAATGGCATCCTCATCGTCATCATCCGCTTTTGATAGAACAGCTGCTGTGGTGGCTATTGGAGCCCTATCACCATCCAAATACACATTTCGGAAATCTGATTTGCCCCTCTTGCCGAATCCTAGCGGCCTGCTACCAGAAGGGACATTGAAAATCTTCTTAACCATGTCCTTTGTGAGGTGTATTTCCTTGTGATCATTTATCCTACATAGAGAACATAAAAAAGAAATTACTAGATGTTGCAAAAAAAGAGAAAAATGCTATCAATAGACTGATAACAGAAAGAACATATGGTTAAACGAAGATGCTCAAAAAGAAACATACTTGAGTAGACGCTCCTTGGGGTCGATACTCATAACTAAGAAATCCAGAAGCCCTTCTAGCGGAAGAGGCACATGAGATATGTGCAACAAATCCCCAAAGCTAGACTTGCTTAGTACATCTCTCTTCTTCCCTTGGATGGAATTACTTATCTCGCGCAGCCGCTTTGCTGACCATCGGGTTTGGTAGATGGCCATGCTGCAAAACAAAACCAAAAATAAGTCAAGCTTTGATGTTACGAAGCTACAGGAAACACAACTACAAAGAATAAGAAAAAGAAATGAGCTATCCATTTTAGCTCCAGGAAATAAAACAATAAGCTCCAGGAAAACCAACTACAAATAGGCATGTTCATCCATTTTAGCTATAAAAGCAAAAATGGATAGGAAACACCAGCAACCTCTCACAAGTATCACCATATTCATTTGAACTATAATGAACTCCAAAAAATGCAACAACAGCAAGCTCTCACAAACTGTCAGCATTTTCCATAGATGTTGCGGAAAAATTATGGTTCTGTCAAATCTGAAACATAAATCTAACAACATAGCTCCCTAGCATAAGGCATGATACAAATCAAAACAGCGCCCGGCCTCCCACACGGTCCAGGATAGCTAACGACACACAGACAGACAGTAATGATTGTTTGAGTAAGAAGCAAACATGATCCGAAAATAGGAAAAAACAGAGTTACAACATCCTACTAGATGTTTCTGAAACCAAAACTATAACATTCACTCCCCGATGCCAAATACTAAGGTTTCAGTTAAATAGAACATGGAGAAGAAGTGAACAAAACTGTAGAGTTCACTCCACACAGCCCAAGGTTTGATTCGGTTACATGAAGCATGGACAGGAAATGAACAATCATATGTGCTGGCACAGGTAATCTATGATGCTACACGCAATCCACTACCACAAAAAATTCACATAGCACATGAAGGGATTACAGGGCGAAATCAACTGCTATGGCCTACATAGAATTTTCCCTGTGAAAGAGATAAGTAAGTTCAGCAATGTTATGTGTGGCAAAAATTCAGAAACTCTACAACGGTCCAGTTGCAGAAACACGGCGAGGACGAGCGACGCCGGCAGGGGGAGGCGGGAGGAGATGAGCCGGAGGAGGTTGAGCGCGGACAGGAAGTAGGCGGCGGTGGAGGAGAGGGCGAAGAGGAGGCGGAGGAGCAGCTGCAGGTGGAGCGATAGGGGGCTGGGGCCGGCGACGAAGACTGTGTTGAAGGTGGACAGGAAGAGGTGGGGCGGGCGACGGAGGCGGAGGACGGAGAGGAGTAGGAGGAGGAGGAGCCGCGGGGAGGGCGGGGACGGGAGGCGGCGGAGCAGGGCGAGCACGTGGGGAAGGTAGTCGCGGCGGAGTAGGGCGAGCGCGTGGGGAGAAATCACCGAAGGGAGATCCGTACTTGCTTGGGTTGTCGGCGGCCGCCGCCGCTCCCGAAGACGAAGTCATCATCACGGCGGTAGGTTAGCCTCGGCCGCGCCGCCGCCCTCTCAGATCCAGACCTCGTTGTCTCTCCCAATCCAGCGAGCACACGCTGCGGCTTCAGCTGCAAAGGCGTTTTCCTGAAACAACGGCTCTGTTTCAGAAAATGGTCGGGACGAATCGGTCGGTTTCAGAAAACGAACGCGCGTGCCATGGGAGTGGGGACTCTCTCGTCCGTCCGATGAAAGAGACGATCCGACGGACACGGAGCCGGCGGACGCGGCGCGCGTGATCGGTCGGTTGCAGATAGCTTTTCCCTTAAACAAAAGAAAAACAGTTTTATTGATGATAATTGTTAGCAATCATGATACTATTGCAAGTCACGAGTGTTTAGTGAACCCTATAGCATGATTCTCTGTAATCTAAAAAAATGAATTTAAGATGGTTTAACTTAAATTTAAGAAATGTTGATGCAATCTTGTAATTCACTATTCTCCCTAATTTTGAAACTCTTCCATTCAATTGCAGTGTTCAATTTTGGATTTGGTTCACAATTTTAACCGAGTTAACAATTTTTCAAATCAATTGGCAGTATGTGGCCTATAAGAACACATTAGTCCCACGCATCCTCATCACCTTGAAAAAAATGCCAACATGTGAGACTGTAGCATCAATATAATACATGCAACAAGCGCAAAAAAAAATCTGTCATAATGGTTTTTTAGAGAGAATTTAAACATAAGAATAAGTTGATTAACAAATTACACAGAATCACAACGCCAAAAAGCCCACAAAAACTCCATATTATAAAAAGAAAGAAAACACATTTCATCATCTCCCTAAACGCCAAACAATTTTTTTCATGAAATTCCAGCAACACTAATACCACATCAAAGCACGTCCAACCCTTGTAGTGATGAACTATGTGCAATCAAAGGGATAAAACATGTGGGTGCCTTCGTGAAGTTCAAAAACACCAGCCGAAGTCTATCACCTCCGGGTCATAGCTGGTGATGGACATCTACTCCAACTTGGATGCTCTCGTCGGCCACTTTAGACAAGACACCCTTTCCAGCCATTTTGCCCGCCACGGAGGACAACGCCTTCGTTGTTTAACCCAAACACCACATGATGTCAACTAATCCAAATTCCCAAAAGGAATTGACACAATGGAGAACATTGTATGAAAGATAAAAAACAACACATATGACTATCCACTAAAATAATATTATATTTTTTATTGCATTGTTTTATGAGATGGGTACCATGCATGCATTTTTCCTTGTTTATTCAAGTGCGACTATTTTAACTTATTTGGGTGGATTTTGTAGTTATATTACGGTAGAGGCCAATCATCAAAGTTTTTTTTAAAGAAAGACTATTATGACTAGGTTTATTCCGATGCTCTCAAATAAGAGACACATCGTCCGCTAGCTTGCGAGGAGGGAAGCCTTCCCTCGTCGCCGGTGACAGGAAAGATTGAATTTTCTCGAGAGCTCTACACATGAAGCAAAAGTAAGGGTGCGGCCTGGCGTTAGCTTTAGGGTGCAAAGAGGGAGTCGGAATTTGTACACGTGATTTCATACACATTCAAATAAAAAACAGAAATGGTGTGGTAAAAAATTTAAAAGCTTGAAATATCGTGTTTGTATTAGTGCAGTGTTTGCAAACTCTTAAGTCGTACATACGTCGTTGTCACTAATAAATTCTGCTAGGTCCACATAGGAATGGGCCGTACGTTTCCCGTTTAATTATCAAACCGGCAAAAACCAGCCTGGCCATCAGGCCATGCACAGAACTGTATACGAAAGTTAGATCAGATTTGGCCATCAAGCAGCAACAATCAGCGTACTGCATCCATGCGTCGAATCCAACATTTCCAACCATAAATCAATCGATTAACTAATTGACACTAGTTCTACTTTAGAACACACTTATGATTTCCCGAACCTAAGACGTACGGAATGCATTGATCATTTTCATTTACTCCCTCTGTTGGGTTTGTTTACGCCGCTTAATGCTAGCATCTCCAATAATTTGTTGGTTAGGTTATAGGTAAAGATTACTCCCTCCGTCCCAAAATAAGTGACTCGACTTTGTACTAGTTTTAGTACAAAGTTAGTACAACTATGATAAGCAAGAGCCCCTTTTAAATTTGTGCATTATTTAAAAATTGCGTTTGAATGCAAATACACAATCAATTTTATACTAACATGAATGTCATCACTGAAAACATGATCATTCATGTTTAAGTATAACATGGCCTATGTTACACAAAACTTGTTACTCCGTCCGTCCCAAAATAGGTGGCGTATAAACTCAATTAAAAATAACTATTTATATGTTTCATGAAATATATAGAAGAAAATGTCAACAACTATAATATTGGAAAAATACATTATGAAAATATATCTAATGATGGATATATTTATATTGATTTAATATGGTTTATCTTCATATTTTATATATATTCTTGGTCAATTTTAGAATAACTTTTTCTTTCCCCTTTTGCAAGGCTACTAGGGAAAGCCTTCTTCCTTTTGATCTCCGCCGGTGAGTTTGTGGATTCGCCTCCCCTCCGCCTGCCGCTCCGGCGGCCGGTGCCGGGGAGAGTATTCCTGGTGCCTCGACTTAGGTCCTATTTTATTTGGCCTTTTGCTTATGTTTTTGCAGCCTTTTCACTTTGCCAAAAAAAAGAGCCAAATAAGCTCATAATAGGTGCTTTTTGTTTGGGCTTGCTTATCCCATCATATATCAATGTTAATTCGCAAGCCGAAAGCCGAAGCAAAAATCCCATATTTAGGAGCTTTTGTGAATTTTTTTGTCAAAATGAAAAAGCTGCAAAAGCAGAAGCAAAAACTCAAACAAACAGGACCTAAGATAGGTAAAGTTTTGGTTCCCGCAAGGGTGGCGCTCAGAAGGATGGCGGCGCTTCTTCTTCGAGTCAGTCTTCCGGGCTCCGATCCTCCTCAAGTTCATTCACTGCGACGGATTAGACGGAGCTCCAGCGTAGATTCCTGCCAACTCCTCAGAGCGGCAAGGTTAGGGTTTCTCGTCGTGCGTATGCAACGACGAGATTTGATGTCAGGTTCTTCAGATCGATCAAGGATTCAATGGCGACGACTACGGCCCCTGAACGCTGGTCCTTAGGGGCACGTGCACTAAGACTTCCTAGTTGTCATCGATAAGGTCAAACCAGCTCAGTATGGGAGTGGCGACAGTGGCGCGTCGGTGCCTCGTTCTGGCAGCGGCAATGGCTGTTCGATTGTCCATGAACCTTGATGTAATTTTTCTTATGTTTGGGGTGCTTTGTACTTCCGGTGAATCTTTATAATAGATATGATATTTTCACAGAAAATAGAAAACATAATTTTTTGACTTAATTTATACGTCATCTATTTGTGGACAAACAGGGTATAACTTTCAAGACCATTAAGGCAATTTGCATGTTATTTGTTCTTGTCAAAACCAAAAATATTCATGTTTCTCTCGCAGAATATACATATTCAAGGAGATGCATGGCGCAATGGCGTATCCACAGGCGTGTCGGCGTACTTGCAGGCACAATGGTGGTGGTCATGTCCAGCGCTACGAGGGATTTTCATCCGCTACAAGGGCAACGACCATCACATGCGGAAGTTCATAGTGCCAGGGGCAGCGATCGATTTTGATCAGTGGGTGCAATGACGGTTCCCCGACATCATCTAAAACTAGGGCAATGGATCTAGCGGTATTATGGATACTGCAGGGTGACTCATGGTAGTGTGGGCTTCCAGTAGCCAGATCCATGATGAGACATGGGCGCCTTCTAATGGTTGTGCAGTGCTATAAGGTGGGAAGACATCTTACCAGTCTGCTAGTGCCTTTTTCTCCTGGCATGGAGTACTGGTAGAGGCAACTACCTGATGGTTCGTATTCAAGATACTGACTGTTACGACACTTCATTCCGGGGTGAATTCTCTTGTCCGGACATTTATTGGTTGGGCTCAACAATGACTAACTTGTGTATTTACCTTGTTAGAGGCGTTGTCTACTTGTTGTGTATTGATCTTCATTAATTGTTTTCAGCAACTAGGGTAAACGTCGTTGCCCAGGCCGTCTCGGGGCGGATGTGATGACGGTGATGTGAGGAAGTTTATACATTTTTAAAAGCATTGTTGCGGAAGATGCGGAAGAAGTCGACTTAGTTGTAGGTGTTATTTTCATATCTTGTAGTGGTTCAGTTGTGATTGCCTCCATTCTATATTCTGCTTAATAATAAATAAGATATTTTTGAGATGAATTAGTAAGATTTTTTTAATGAGATAATTGTATTTATACCCTTAATAATTAATAAGATATTTTTGAGATGAATTAGTATTCATGACAAAAGTGTTGGTAAGTGCCCATCCAAGTTTTAGCTCTACCATACCACCATGAACAGGAAAATCTAAAAAAATTAAACAATTCAAAAAAAATCAGTGGCAAAGAATGACAAATGTTTTAAGTGCTTGCCAAGTTTCATCAGAAATGACATTCGTGGAAGTCGTGACAAAAAAACAACCAGCACTCGAAAATAGATATTTTTTTGCCACGATTTCCACGAATGTCATTCCCTCGTGAAACTTGGCAAGCACTTAAAACATTTGCAATTCTTTGCCACCAAATTTTTCTTAAATTTTTTGATTTTTTTAGATTTTACTGTTCATGGTGGTATGATAAGAGCTAAAACTTGGATGGGCACTTACCAACACTTTTGTCATGAATACTAGTGACATTGACATATAAGTGATGTTTTTGGAACATTTCGGTATCTTATTTGCATTTTTCTGATTTAGTATGAATTAGTTATGAAGTTTTCAAAGTGACGGTCAAACGGTCAAAGGGCAAAAACACAAGATGACAAAGGGGGTTGGGCAAGACCACATGTTTTCAAAAACTAGGGGCAATCCTGTTGAGGGGGACACAACTAAGGGTATAAATACAATTATCCCTTTTTAATAGGTATAGTGTTGCTTGCATCTAACATGCATAGCTGATAGTGCGAACATAAACAACACGATATGTTACTAGCTTAATGTTGATGAAACATCAAATCATTTTTAGTCGCTCATTTTTGTGGTTCAACGGTCCAGATGTGGCAATGTTACAACAACTAAAATATGAGTATACCCATTAGAGGAATGAAAAGGTCACATATAATCAAATCCCCAAACATCAAATGGTTCTATGACAAGTGAATAATTCATAGGCATTTCCTGACGTCTACTTATATTACCAATTCTTTGACACCCATCACAAGACAAGACAAACTTACGAGCATCTTTGAAAAGAGCAGACCAATAAAAACCAGATTGTAGTACCTTGTGTGCAGTTATATCTCCAGCATGGTGTCCTCCGTAAGCCTCAGAGTGACACTTGCGTAAGATTTGTTCATATTCATGCTCAGGTACACAACGTCTAATAACATCATCTACTCCTTCTTTATAAAGGTGTAGGTCATCCCAGAAGTAATGTCTTAAATCATAGAAAAACCTTTTCTTTTGTTGGTATGTGAAACTAGGTGGTATAAATTTAGCAACAGTATAATTACCATAGTCTGCATACCATGGAGTACTACGAGAAGTATTTATGACAGCTAATTGTTCATCGGGAAAACTATCATCAATAGGTAGTGGGTCATCAAGAATATTTTCTAACCTAGACAAGTTGTCAGCTACAGAGTTCTCAGCTCCTTTTCTATCAATAATATGTAAATCTAATTCTTGTAGCAATAGAACCCACCTAATGAGTCTAGGCTTAGCATCTTTCTTTTCCATAATATACTTAATAACAACATGATCAGTGTGAACAACTACTTTGGAATCAACAATGTAAGATCTGAATTTATCACAAGCAACCACAACTGCTAAAAACTCTTTTTCATTAGTAGCATAATGTCTTTGAGCATTGTTTAGATTTTTACTAGCATAATGGATAATATTTAATTTCTTATCAACTCTCTGTCCTAGAACAACACCAACAACATAATCACTGGCATCACATATAATTTCAAAGGGTAGGTTCCAATCAGGTGGTTGAACAATAGGCGCAGAAATTAAGGCTTTCATAAGTATTTCAAAGGCTTCTACACAATCATCATGAAAAACAAATGGAACATCTTTTTGCAAGAGATAAGTAAGAGGCCTAGAAATTTTAGAGAAGTCTTTAATAAATCTCCTATAGAAACCAGCATGACCAAGTAAACTTCTTATACCTTTGATATCTTTAGGACACGACATTTTTTCAATTGCGTCAACTTTAGCTTTATGAAATTCAATACCTCTTTCGAAGATCTTATGGCCTAAATCAATACCTTCATTTACCATAAAGTGACACTTCTCCCAATTCAAGACAAGATTAGTTTCTTCACATCTATGTAAAACTCGATCAATGTTGCTTAAGCAATCAAGAAAATAAGTTCCATAAACGAAAAAAATCATCCATTGAAACCTCAACAATCTTTTCACAAAAGTCAGAGAATATAACAGCCATACATCTTTGAAAGGTAGCAGGTGCATTGCATAAACCAAAAAGCATACATCTATAAGCAAAATTACCAAAAGGGCATGTAAAAGTAGTTTTTTCTTGATCCTCTTGTGACGCGGGTATTTCGGAAAAACTTGAGTAACCATCTAGAAAGCAAAAGTGTCTATGTTTTGATAGTCTTTCTAGAATTTGATCAATGAAAGGTAGAGGATAATGATCTTTCCGATTATCTTTGTTTAATTTTCTAAAATAAATTACCATTCTATAACCTATGATAACTCTTTGTGGGATCAGTTCATTCTTATCAGTAGGAACAATAGTAATGACTTCCTTCCTAGGGACACAATGAACAAGATTTACCCATCTACTATCAGCAATAGGATAGATTATACCTACTTCCAGAAGCTTTAATATTTCATTTCTTACCACTTCTTTCATTTTTGGATTTAACCGTCGTTGGTGATCGACAACTGGTTTAGCATCAGGGTTCCATATTAATTTTATGCTGACATAGACTGGGGATAATTCCCTTAAGACCATCAAGAGTGTATCCAATAGCATCATGATGCTTCCTCAGAGTTTTCAATAATCTCTTTTCTTCATAACCTGAAGGTTATCATTAATAATAACAGGATATATCTTCTTTTCATCAAGATAAGCATATTTTAGAGTATTAGGTCTTGTTTAAGATCAAACACGGGATCACTCTTGGGTGGTAGAGGATCTTCAAGAGTCTCAATAGGCAAATTATGTTTCAAGACAGGCATCTATTTAAAGAATATCTCATCTACTTCATTTCTTTCATTAATAAACATATCATTTTCATGGTCTAGCAAATATTGTTCTAAAGGATCAGCAGGAGGCACGACAATAGAAGCAAGACCAATAATTTCATCCTTACTAGGTTGTAGGATCGAAAGTATGTCTAGAGGGGGAGGGGTGATTAGACTACTTGACCAAATAAAAATCTAGCCTTTTCCCAATTTTAGTTCTTGGCAGATTTTAGCAACTTTACACAAGTCAAGCAATCAACCTACACATGCAATTCTAAGAGTATAGCAGCGAAAAGTAAAACAATTGCATATGAAGGTAAAAGGATGAGTTTGAGGGAGCAAACGCAATGTTGACACGTAGATTTTTATCCGTGGTTCCGATAGGTGGTGCTATCATACATCCATGTTGATGGAGACTTCAACCCACGAAGGGTAACAGTTGCGCGAGTCCACGGAGGGCTCCACCCACGAAGGGTCCACGAAGAAGCAACCTTGTCTATCCCACCATGATCGTTGCCCACAAAGGACTTGCCTCACTCGAGTAGATCTTCACGAAGTAGGCGATCTCCTTGCCCTTACAAACTCCTTGGTTCAACTCCACAATCTTGACGGAGGCTCCCAAGTGACACCTAGCCAATCTAGGAGACACCACTCTCCAAGAGGTAACAAATGGTGTGTTGATAATGAACTCATTGCTCTTGTGTTTCAAAAGATAGTCTCCCCAACACTCAACTCTCTCATAGGATTTGGATTTGGTAGAAAGAAGATTTGAGTGGAAAGCAACTTGGGGAAGGCTAGAGATCAAGATTTATGTGGTTGGAATGGAATATCTTGACCTCAACACAAGTGTAGGTGGTTCTATCTCAGAAAATGTATGTTGGAAGTGTAGGCATGTTCTGATGGCTCTCTCCATGAATGAAGAGTGGGTGGAGGGGTATATATAGCCTCCACACAAAATCTAACCGTTATACACAATTTACCAAACTCGGTGGGACCGAATCATGAAACTTGGTCGGACCGATTTGGTTCATAATGTGACCATTAGAGTTTTTGGTGGGACCGGCATGTCAACTCAGTGGGAACAATGTCATTAGGGTTAGGGCATAACTTAATCTCGGTGAGACCGATTACACAAACTCGGTGAGACCGATTTTGGTAATGGACTAACCAGAGAGTTGGTTAGGCAAACTCAGTGGGACCGATTCGCTCATCTCGGTTGGACCGAAACGTTACAAAAGGGAAACTGAGAGTTTGCATTGCAATCTCGGTGGGACCAATCGCTCATCTCGGTTCTACCAAAATGTTACGAAGGGAAACAGAGAGATTACAATCCCATCTCGGTGAGACCGAAAAGACTAGGGTTTCTGGCAATGGCTATGTCAAGAGAACTCGGTGGCGCCGGATAGAAAATTTCGGTGGTGCCGAGTTTAACTTTTGGTTTGGGACATATGTGGATATGAGAAAGTAGTTGAGGGCTTTGGAGCATATCACTAAGCATTTTGAGCAAGAACCTCATTAAGCAGCACCTCAACCTCTCTTGATAGTATTGGCTTTTCCTATGGACTCAATGTGATCTTGGATCACTAAAATGAAAAATGTAGAGTCTTGTGCTTTGGGCTTGATCCAATCCTTTTGTCCTTGGCATTTTGAGGGGTCCACTTTTCTAATCCATGTCATGCCAATCATTGAGCTTTCCTGAAATATTTATCTTGAAATAGCATTATCTCAATGAGCTATATGTTGTTAGGAATTACCAAAACCACCCAGGGATAGTTGCACTTTCAATCTCCCCCTTTTTGGTAATTGATGACAACATATAGATCAAAGCTTCGACAAATGATAATAAGATTGAAAAACATCGTCGCTTTGAGAAGTATGTGATAAACAAGAGCTCCCCCTAAATTTGTGCATTATTTAAAATTTACTTTTGAATGCAAATGCACAATCGATTAGGATCATGGGTTACTCTTCCATGTCACATACATCTTGGTGGTGCGCTCAAAATGATAGAAATTAAAAGCATACACTCATCACCAAGCAAGTGAATGATCATATAAGGATATAAGAGATAATATCATCCAACAAGCATTAAGGGTAACATATGATCAAACACATGATCAAACAAGTATTTCACAAGAACATAAAGTATCTCACACATGCACACAATCAAGAAATTCAACCAAACCAAAAACAAGAGAGATAAAAAGCAACACTCTCTCTCAAAGCCTATGATCTATACATTTTCTCCTCCTTTGGCAAGAAGTTACCAAAAAGTTCAAAAATGCATAGTGCTAAACGTCTCTCAGGCTTGATCTTCGGGAGGTGGTGTAGAGATGACTCCAAGGACGAAAGCTTCCGTTGATGTAGCTGGAGCTGGTGGAGTGGCTGCTGGATGTGGCACTGGAGCTGTAGCTGCTGGAGCTGATGTTGTAGCTCTAGTATCTGTGACTGGCACTGCAGCAGACCTCTGGCTTCGGGGCACTCTAGCAAAAGCATCTGTAGTTGACTTGCCCTTCTTCTCCTCCACTTCCTCCTAAAGTTTCTCAACTGTTGACTGAATCTCAGTTACTTTGACATCAAGATCATAGAATTTCTGCTCAATGATCCTCTCCAAGCTCTCCTGGTTTTGAGTCAGGGTGGCCAAGCCCTTCTCAATCCTCAAGGTGGATTGGATCAGATATCCAAGCTGATCTTTCTTGGATTTCAAGAACACTTGAGATGCCTCTTCAATAGTTGGCATTCTTGCAGCTTTCTCAGCTTTAACTTTAGCTTTCTTCTCTTGTGCTTGAACTGATGATGGTTCATTCTCATCCATCACAACCGTGCCGTCTTCAAATTCGGGGTATATGGCTAGGTGCTCCTTATCCAATAGATATTTTCCTGTGCCCATCTTGGAGTTGATGAGCTCCTGAATTTGTGGGGCATACACACAGCTTCTCTTCTGATCAGCTACTGTCCTTTTGATTGTCTCTACAATCAAACTCATGACTTTGAACTTTTGAGGCACATCAAACAAATGTAGCAAATTGATAGCATGTCCTTTGATCATCTTGTGATCACCTGACTTGAGTAGCAATGTGTGCCTTAGGATCCAGTTGATGGTAGGAAGACCAGACAACAAGAAGTGGACAGATCCAAACTTATGAGTCTCGAAAGCATCATCTGGGATCTCTCTGTACATGTGTGCCATAGTGTTGTGGTCTTTCTTCTTCTCGGTATAAACATCCAAGTCATCTTCATGTTCCTCAGGGGCATTGATCAGCTTGGCCCATTCTTCTAATGTGGATTGGTACCTAGTACCCTCAGACATCCATATAATCCTCCCATCTGGATAGAAATGGGCTATAGAATAGAATTGCATGATCAGCTCATCATTCCACTTGGTGAGCTTCTGTCCAACAAATGTATCAACTCCGCAAGCCTTGAGGTTGTCATAGACTCCTGGATAGTGATCTTCATTTTCCTTGATGTACTCCCAGTCAACCCATCTCATGTCATACACTATGGGCTTCTTGTCAAGCAGGACAGTCTCATAAAAGTCTTGTTGTTCCTTTGTGTGGACTCTGTAGTCCACAACAGTTCTCCTCCTGACAGCATATGGATCATACTGTCTCCACAATCTCAGTCCTGAATCTTTCCCGATCTTCATATTTTCTGCAACATGATGTGCTTCATTGTGGTCAGGGATCTTGGGCTTGAGCTTCCTTAGCACTTGGGCTTCATCATCTTCTTCATCAACAGTCTCAGGCACTGGGGCCTTGTTCTTTTCTGCAGCTGGAATGTTCCTGGTGCTTCTCTTGGGTGCAGACTTTTGAGCTGGAGCTTTGGGAGCAGACTTGGGCTTAGATGGAGCAGCCCCTGATCTGATTGCATCTCCCATGGGCTTCTGAGCTTTGGGTGCTGGTGCAGCATCCTCTTCTTCTTCATCATCATCTCTCATCATTGATGGTTTTCCAATAACTCTGGCAATGGTCTTCTTGACCCTTTGTTTTCTCTTCTTTCCTTCACCTCCTTCTTTGGGGTTCAAGAGTGAACTCCATTGTTTCTTGAGTGGAGGCTCTGGCTTTAGACATTGGAACTCTTCTCGTTGGAGTCTTTGTCTTCATTCCAGGCTTACTTGCAGCAGTTGTGCCATACTCCTTTTTCAGCACCTTTTTCCATGAAGTGGCCTCATCCTCAACAGCCACATAATCCTCATCTTCAGAATCTGAGGTTTTCTTCTTCCTTGTCCTGGTAGCTGCTTTTGGCAAGTTACTAGGTGTGCTCCTGCAGCCCTCATCATAGCTGCCGGAGGGACTAGTGCCCTCACTCAACTGAACCTGCTCTTCAGACTTGTTCTGACTGTCACTTTGATCAAACATCTTCAGGCAAACTGTCAGCAGACCCTGTGAATAGGTTATAGATGAGGTAGAGTAGATGAGCATCACAAAGTATAGAGGTTTTGCAAAACAATTGAGTCAAAAAGATTAGTTTTAGTTCTCTACAGAAGTGATCTCAGAGCTACCGAATTGACAAACTCGGTGATACTGAAGCAACACTTGGAACCTAAACTAGTGAATTTGGTTGGGCTGAGTCACAGTTCGGTGGCACCGAGATTGCTAGGGTTTCACAGAATCTTGAACTCGGTCACACCGATTTGCACGTTTCGGTTGGACCGAAAAGCGCATGTGCAATGGCCAAGGCCGAATCGGTGAGATCGATTTCTACATTTCGGTCGGTCCGAGATGACTTCTGCGGAGAGCTAACCCTAAAATATTCGAATCAATCTAGACCTAAGGAAGTTTTAGCTGGATGGATCACTCTTAGTCGTGGCAAGAAACATGGCATTGTCCTTGTGCTAGGAATCGGAGTGAAAAAGACAGCACAAGGGGTCGAACACTTACCCTAGAATGGCAAGTGTTCGCTACGGCGGCAACGGCGGAGCAGATTGCCGTTGACGGCGGCGGAGACCAGTGGCGGGAGGTCACTGGCGGCGAGAGGACGATCCGGAGACCCGAAGAGGCAGAGCAGGTTACGCGTGGATAAAGG
This sequence comes from Triticum urartu, assembly GCF_003073215.2. NCBI lineage: Eukaryota > Viridiplantae > Streptophyta > Magnoliopsida > Poales > Poaceae > Triticum > Triticum urartu. The sequence continues at coordinate 288,811,856 of NC_053022.1, forward strand.
GTTTCGGAAAATTTTCCAAAATTTGACCCGTCAGTATATATAACCTGACCCTGTTGGTGTGACCGAGTGGAACAACTCAGTGGCACCGAGATGCAAAACTGCAGGCAGTTACTGCAACTCGATGTGACCGAAAGGTTCTAATCGGTTGCACCCAGATTGAAAACCTAGATCAACTAAGTGATCTTGGTAGGACCGAAAAGGATGTATCAGTCAGACCGAAATGCACAAAGAGGTTTTGGAAGTTTAAGTCTATGACGAATCGGGGACTCCGAGTGCTCCTCACACAGAGTGGTTCGAATCTGACTTGATCAAACTTTGTGATGTAGCATGAATAGAGTTTGAGACGAGGAAAGCATAGATAGCTAGAGGGAGTTCTTAGGCATTCTTGTCCATCCATTTGGCAAAAGAGAAAAAGCCAAATAGTCAAAGCAACAATGGATGTCCTCGAATGAGAAAAATATGCATTCAACATGCTCACACAATAATATGGCAAAAGAAATATGTGACAATGCATGCACAAACACTCTAGCATCTATCAAGCAATTGGCGATGACTAGGTCATCTATATATGAGTATATTGACTAGGAGTCAAATGAGAACATTTGATCATAGGTCATACTCATCGTTTAAGCACAAGTGGGATTACCACTTTTACATAAAGCATTGTTGTGCTCACACCATTTGAGTTGCTTTAGCTCAATTTTTAGAGTAAAGCTCCCCCTAGATGTGATATCCCCCCTAAGAGGGATGAACTAACCTTGGGTTTTGTCGATGATGACTTCATGTGGGTAATGAAGATGTGGATGCTCAATGTTGATGTAGATCATTCGGAGCATTCCATTGGAGTGAGTTGCACTTTCAATACCTACATGGGTTAGTCCTACAAGGAACAAGCAAGGATATCCATAGACATAGAGTGATGTATACACAAGATGATGTCCATGAAAGCATTAGGTTACCTTGTCCCTTGTCTTACCAACAAGAGGGTTTGTGACTCCTTGAACTAGTGCAAGATATGGAAGTTTTTTGCACTTGTTATTGCCAAATGATAAGAGTGATGTATGTTGGCGGAGTCACCCTCAAGAACTCTCTAGTTCTTCTTCTTTGGGATCCACACCATCTTGATGGGAATCCTTGGAGTTGTAGTCGTACTTGATGAGGTAGAACTTGATGTAGTCTTGGGAACCCACTTGACCAAGGCCTTAGGAGCTTCTTCAAATGCATCAATCTCCTCTTTAAGCTTGTCCTTGCCCTTATAGTCTTTCTAGAATTTGATCAATGAAAGGTAGAGGATAATGATCTTTCCGAATATCTTTGTTTAATTGTCTAAAATAAATTACCATTCAATAACCTGTGATAACTCTTTGTGGGATTAGTTCATTCTTATCATTAGGAACAATAGTAATGACTTCCTTCTTAGGGACACAATGAACAAGACTTACCCATCTACTATCAGCAATAGGATAGATTGTACCTACTTCCAGAAGCTTTAATATTTCATTTCTTACCACTTCTTTCATTTTTGGATTTAACCATCGCTGGCGATCGACAACTGGTTTAGCATCAGGTTCCATATTAATTTTATGTTGACATAGAGTGGGGATAATTCCCTTAAGACCATCAAGAGTGTATCCAATAGCGGCACGATGCTTCCTCAGAGTTTTTAATAATCTCTTTTCTTCATGCCCTAAAAGGTTATCATTAATAATAACAGGATATATCTTCTTTTCATCAAGATAAGCATATTTTAGAGTATTCGGTCTTGTTTAAGATCAAACACGGGATCACTCTTGGGTGGTAGAGGATCTCCAAGAGTCTCAATAGGCAAATTATGTTTCAAGACAGGCATCTATTTAAAGCATATCTCATCTACTTCATTTCTTTCATTAATAAACATATCATTTTCATGGTCTAGCAAATATTGCTCTAAAGGATCAGCAGGAGGCACGACAATAGAAGCAAGACCAATAATTTCATCCTTACTAGGTTGTAGGATCGAAAGTATGTCTAGAGGGGGGGTGATTAGACTACTTGACCAAATAAAAATCTAGCCTTTTCCCAATTTTAGTTCTTGGCAGATTTTAGCAACTTTGCACAAGTCAAATAATCAACCTACACATGCAATTCTAAGAGTATAGCAGCGGAAAGTAAAACAATTGCATATGAAGGTAAAGGGTTGAGTTTGAGGGAGCAAACGCAATGTTGACACGGAGATTTTAATCCGTGGTTTCGATAGGTGGTGCTATCGTACATCCATGTTGATGGATACTTCAACCCACGAAGGTTAACGGTTGCACGAGTCCACGGAGGGCTCCACCCACGAAGGGTCCACGAAGAAGCAACCTTGTCTATCCCACCATGGTCGTCGCCCACGAAGGACTTGCCTCACTCGGGTAGATCTTCACGAAGTAGGAGATCTCCTTGCCCTTACAAACTCCTTGGTTCAACTCCACAATCTTGACGGAGGCTCCCAAGTGACACCTAGCCAATCTAGGAGACACCACTCTCCAAGAGGTAACAAATGGTGTGTTGATAATGAACTCCTTGCTCTTGTGCTTCAAAAGATAGTCTCCCCAACACTCAACTCTCTTTCACAGTATTTGGATTTGGTAGAAAGAAGATTTTGGTGGAAAGCAACTTGGGGAAGGCTAGAGATCAAGATTTATGTGGTTGGAATGGAATATCTTGACCTCAACACAAGTGTAGGTGGTTCTATCTCAGAAAATGTATGTTGGAAGTGTAGGCATGTTCTGATGGCTCTCTCCACGAATGAAGAGTGGGTGGAGGGGTATATATAGCCTCCACTCAAAATCTAACCGTTACACACAATTTACCAAACTCTGTGCGACCGAATCATGAAATCCGGTCGGACTAATTTGGTTCATAATGTGACCGTTAGAGTTTTCAGTGGGACCGACATGTCAACTCGGTGGGACCGATGTCATTAGGGTTAGGGCATAACTTAATCTCGGTGAGACCGATTATACAAACTCGGTGAGACAGATTTTGGTAATAGACTAACCAGAGAGTTGGTCAGGCAAACTCGGTGGGACCGTGATGTATACTACACAACCTTCTTCTTGTGGACGCTGTTGGGCCTCCAAGTGCAGAGGTTTGTAGGACAGTAGCAAATTTCCCTCAAGTGGATGACCTATGGTTTATCAATCCGTGGGAGGCGTAGGATGAAGATGGTCTCTATCGGTGTCAAAACCAGCGGATCTCGGGTAGGGGGTCCTGAACTTTGCATCTAAGGCGGATGGTAACAGGAGGCAGGGGACACAATGTTTACCCAGGTTCGAGCCCTCTTGATGGAGGCAATACCCTACATCATGCTTGATTGTTCTTGATGATATGAGTATTACAAGAGTTGATCTACCACGAGATCGTAGAGGCTAAACCCTAGAAGCTAGCCTATGGTATGATTTTCTGTTGTCCTACGGACTAAACCCTCTGGTTTATATAGACACCGGAGGGGGCTAGGGTTACACAGAGTTGGTTACAAGGGAGAAGATCTACATATCCGTATTGCCAAGCTTGCCTTCCATGCCAAGGAGAGTCCCATCCGGACACGAGACGAAGTCTTCAATCTTGTATCTTCATAGTCCAACAGTCCGGCCAAAGGATATAGTCTGGCTGCCCGGAGACCCCCTAATCCAGGACTCCCTCAGTAGCCCCTGAACCAGGCTTCAATG
>NC_053022.1:288816547-288839704 GCF_003073215.2 Triticum urartu
CAATGAATACTCATTGCTCGTCCTCTATATCGGAAAGAATACTTTCATTCGCCGACATGTGGGACGTCGACCATCCTGGTCCACCTGCCATGCACAAAATTATCCTGGTCTACCCCGGTCGTATCGCAGGCCCAACCTTTCCCACTGTAAGTTGTTCGGACGAAGGAACCATCATGACTTCGTTGAATTCCGCTTCTTCAAGAAAACTTACTGTACCCGCAATACTGCTACCACACGCGAAGACTGGACGGCACTGTACCACGTCATATCACTGAAACCCACTAGGCCAAACTAGCCCGCCTAGGTCATCTATTTTGGAACGGAGGGAGTACGTCTCTGCACTGCTATGATTTTGTGTTGCACGTTCTCTGTACTTTTGCTACGATTTTCCTACCCTATGAACCAAATGAGGCCTGAATGTATGTCGACTATTGTCTGATCGATCGCTAAGCCTACAATTTTAGGAGCTAGGGCTATTGGTCGATCGACGAGGGATAAGTATAAGCGTACCACGAGCTCATCAGCCCCAACGTTTCTCTTCGGTGAGTGTTTTGCAAGTACTATAGCTCGCACAGTAGCTAGCCTACTAACACCAAGAATCATCAAACAAGCCCTGCTGATATGATAAACAGTTCAAACTTACATCTAATCATGCCATATATTACATCAAAAGCTGGTGAGGATACATCTGTTTCCATAACTCGGAGAGGGTTCGCATGATTCATCGCATGATTCACTATCAAACAAAAGTAGCAAGATCCGCCCACACAAGACAGTGCACTAGCCCTAAGATGGTTTGATAACACGCATCGTTCTGGTAATTAAACACAGGGCAATGCAAACTACCCTGAAGGATTAGCGCGACCAACTATTTCTTGTCATCGATCTCTCGGGCAATGACCACAGCACGGACAGCGGCATGGGAATCGATTTCTGGGGCGATGTCCACAGGACTGACCGCGACATCGGAATCGATCTCTGGGGCGATGTCCACAGGATGGACAGCGGCATCGGAATCGATCTCCGGGGCGATGCCAACAGGACGGGCCACGACATCGGAATCATCAAGGACGTCCACCGGCACCTGCACAACCCTAACATATTAGCAAGCACATTGCAAATAATCAAAAACCACAACTATGGTAATAAGCCATTATTTTTTACCTTGTGCAGCTCACCGGGGGATCTCATCCCTCCGGGGGCCATCTCCTCGTCCTCGATGGGGGCCATCACCTTGCCAGGGGAATACTGCTTCTCAACGGCGACTATCTCCTCAAACTCGGTCTTGAGCCTCACATAGGTGGCAATCAGAGTTCCTGGGGTAGGCACGGTGGGGCCCTTGCTGTTCTTCCAACTTCCTTTGAGGAGTTCGTCCGCCAACGTCCTCAACTCTTTGGCCAATGCTTGTTTCTTGGAGTTCTTCGTCTCCATGGGTTGGCCCGCCAACATGGTCAACTCGTTGGTCGGTGCTCGCTTCCTGGAGATCGCTGTCTCCAGTGGGTTGTCCGCCGGCAACTCTTTGCCTAGTGCTCCAGGATCCATCAATGAACTGACAAACAAAAAGCAATCGAAAGGAAACCACAATCGCAATGAAAACGGGAAAAGAATAGGATGTGAGAATCGGTCGGTGCTTCGCAAAAAGAAGATTCTTGGAATGAAAATATAGCAGCATAACTGATTCGCCCACCTTTCCTTCGTCGGTACAGAAGAAAAATGGCAGAAGTGAGTAGCCTGGAGTGAGGTTTTCTTCAAGAAAGGGAAGAAAGGGCTTGAACGAGCGTTCCAGTGAAATGATGGTTGCTTCGTCCAGTCCAACTTGGAGGCCACCTTACCACTGCTGGTAAAGGTGTGGGTTTTGTGATATGATGGGTCATGACGGCCACACCGGGGTTACAGGTGAGTCTCGACTGTAGCACCTCGCTGTGATTTGGTGGATGGCACGCGGGCCCGGATGCTTTGAAATGTCCGCATGTAGATAGAGCGGCTAGTCATATAGGAGTGCTCAATATTGTGCACCGCGACCAAGGCGGAGAGGAAAAACGAGAGAACTACGTAATTAATGCATGAGTTTAATTAGGGTAGTTTTGTAAAGTACGAGATACATTCCTCCAATCGCAAAATGCCTTGGTTCATGAGATTTGAGATTTGAGCCCTATAAACCGGAAGGGAGGGAGTACTGCACACGGTGTAGTCTAGTCACTTGTTGAAATCTCTAGAAAGGCAAATACTCCTTTCCGGTTTACAGGGCTATACTACTCCCTCCGTCTAGGTGTGTAAGTCATCTTACGAAAACCAAATAGTCCCAAAACACTTAGGCGCGGTGCATTAACTTCTACCTTGTTTCTTGTTTCTTGACATATCAACCAATAAGAGATGAGAGGTGTGCATGCTTTTAATGACTTGCAATGGCTAGTTCATTGCATGCAATGCTATTAATTAGCAAATAAACATTGGTGACCCCAGGAGGAAACGGTGCTAAGCGCGTGGACCTATGCAGAATGAGTATCAACCAATGGATAATGGAGTTTAATTGTTAAACAATAGCAATTTTGTCTCATGCAAGAGCCTGGCTAGTACTCCAAGGAACCGCACCACGCGAGCGTTCGCAACTGCCACGTTCGGGTTGCGCTTGGCTCTTCGCCTCTTCGAGAAGACGAACAATGATGTTACTCCTACTTCTACAGTATCGAATCCACTGCTGCATGTCCGTCCACCTCGTGCGGGAGGGATAGCGTGTAGCGAAAGCTTCTACTTACTGCTCCTGCCTTTGCGTCTATGACAGGTGGGCCCAACAGGTGGTTGGCCCTCCTGTCATGCAGCCAAAGGCAGGTGCAGTTAAGGCACCGGAGCTCAGTCCGCGAGGGAGAGGGCGTTGTAGTAATCAAATTTCTCGGTCTTGTACGAGTTGACGCGACACATCAAAGCACTGCACTCGATATAAGTCTTTTTACACATTTCAAATGGGCTACTTCGTATGTAGGAGTAGACATATTCTGCTTCGTATGTAGTCACTTGTTGCAATCTCTAAAAAGACTTATATTTGGAAACGGAGGGAGTACAACGCATGCATGCATGCGTGACTTTCCTTTTGATACTTGCATGTGTTGATTTGATGCACCTTGCCAAATTTTGACTATAAATTTAACTAACCAAATTTTCATGCATGTCACAAAAAATTACGGGGCTGTTTGGATTGTGACTATGTTTGTCTTATGTTGCCACATTATTTTTCCACACTTGCCTAACCTGAGTTGCTCAAATTGTTAGACACACTTTGGCTTGCCTAAGGGAATCTTGCCACAATTTTTGTGTCTATGACATGTGGGGTTCACTGCTAATAAAAAAATTTCTTGTCTTAGGTGTGGCTAATAAAAAAACTTATATTTAGGAACGAAGGGAGTAGAAAATATAAATAATAATGCATGTTGGGGCAACCCAAGTTTCCGCTAATTTTAGCTGTGGGCTTGTTCACAATTTTTACGAGGGGGTGGTTGTTCATTTAATGGAGGGACTTGTAGTACCAGACTTGAACGATACAAAGTGCGACCTGGCACATCGTAACACCACTTGGAACAAGCAGGTGGCTATCTCAAAAAACAATCAACAACTTAAAAACCGCGACCTAGCATGTAGTAGTACACAATTTTAAACGATTGTTTTGATGGAGTGAAAAAGGAAAATTACCCCACTACGTATATATAGGCCGGAGCCTCCGCGCTTGCTTGCTAGGGTTGCTCTATTCACACACTCTCATCATCTCCTGATCTAAACAAGATAGGGGTAGTAATAACACTGTCTTTCACCCTTCAAAAAACAATGGCTTTCTATCCTCACCGCTGGTTACAGATCCGGACGTATCCCCCTCTGCTGGTGAAGGGGAGGAGGGGCAGTGTTTATGTCGATGTACTAGAGTAGGGGTACCCCAGTATCCCGAACTTGTGCACGGGCAGTCGCAGCATCCGCGGCAAGGCTTGCCGGGTGACCGCCAAGGTCCTCCGTGGTTCCCCTGGAAGCCATTCAAGGAGACAAGACCCCGGCAAGAGGAGCTTGCCGGGAAGGCCAACTAAGGCACCTCAAGACCCCGGCAAGAGGAGCTTGCCGGGAAGGCCACCCAAGGCATCTCAAGGAACTTGCCGCGACGCGCCGCGCGTCCCGGCAAGGCCCGGTGAGCGACAAGCTCCCGGGCGCGACAAGACAACAACCGCGGCAAGGCGCTTGCCGCGCGCAAGCCACCACTGTGCTCGCTCCAGCACATCCACCAACGTGTCGCTCTGGGACCCTTCCAGGCGTACGTGGCGGGAGGCTGTGCAGCTTGCGCGTGCGCGGTGGCAAGCGGCGCTGGACAAGATCGCCATCGTGGCGAGCGATGGCGTCCCTGACGGTCCCTTTTGCACTGTTTAGGCGACACAGACGGGCATTTAATGTCCTTGTCCCCTGCCGTCAGGGTTAGGTATGATACACTGTAGCAGGTAGTTGTACCTACGCAGCACCTTTCCATTTTTACCCTTTGCCTCGTTGCCACCTGTCGGTGACCCCTTGAGCATATAAAAGGAGGCCCATGCGCAACATAGGGGGGAGCTGTTCGAACACTCACGCTCGGTCTCGTTAGCTGCTGAAGTGTACTGTAGCACTCGCGCTCCCGAGCAAGAAATCAATACAAACCACAAAGCAGGAGTAGGGTTTTACGCATCCGTGCGGCCCGAACCTGGGTAAACTGCTCGTGTGCTTCGCCTCGATCCGCTCTTTGCGCGACCTCCGCCCCCGCCGAACCGAAAGGGACTCGGCCCGCCGGTCCCATAGGTGTCGTGGATCAGTACCCCCGGCATCTTTGGCGCGCCAGGTAGGGGCGTCGAAGTTGTGTGAACCAGATCCGGCGTTCACGCGAGCTATCTTCATCATCTTCATCGACATGCCGCCGAAGAAGAAGGCTCGGAGGCGGCTGCTCCGTCCGCCCCGCTACCACCGGAGCAAACGGCTGATGGGGCGGACGCCGGCGGAAGAACGGGCGTCGACGAGGGAGCTCACGGTGCTGCCAGGTCCAAGGACAAGGCTGCGCTGCCCATCGGCGGCGTAGCCGGCTCCCACAACGACCGGGCGCACTCCAAGACCTCGGCGTCCGTACATGCACCGCGCCCACCTCAGGAGGCGCGGGACCGGCAGCGTCATGGTATCTCACGGTACCATGCGTTTGCTGGACCAAGATCGAGCTGTGGGTCATCGAGTGCTCAGACCAGCATGCACGCCAACATGCTGGCACGAGCGAGGGCACGGTCGCCATGGAGGGATACTGCCTCTTCTAACATAGTTAGAAGTCCGAGCATATCCCCTCTCGCACGTTCGCCACCACACCGCCACTGCAGCAGAAGCTTTTGGCGCGAGCTCAACCTGCTCCTAGACTACCTCCAACAGCAGACAAGATCGACGACTGGAGGGCACCATCCAGAGTCTCATCGGCTTCGCCAACGGCACACTCAGCGGCAGCCGAGCACGTCACAGCCGCGGCAAGTCAGCCAGACACGAGCCGGTGGTGACAAGACCGGTGGCGGTGCAACCTCTATGCACTCTCCACCCCGAAGGCCAAGATTGCCGACCGCCGGATCCACCTCGACAGCGACTCCACCGCGTCATCAGATCCACGAGCTCGTCGCGATCAGCGCCAAGTTCTTCACGAACGACAGCAAGAAGACGCTCGTACTCGCATCGAGCGCCGAAGAGAAGCGCGGCGTCAATCAGACCAGCGCGCTGGGCCCTCTGTCGACATGCATGCGCCAGGGGAACCAGGCGACTTGCCGTACGCGGTAGGTTGCCCTGCGTTCACTCGTGAGCTGCGGCAAGTCCAGTGGCCCAGCATGAAGAATTTCAAGCCAGACGTACCAGAGAAGTACGACGGCAAGTCGCATCCGTCGGAGTTCCTCAGCATCTACACCATCGCGGTGCAGGCTGCCGGGGGGCGGGACGACAAGATCCTTGCCAACTACTTCCCGCTGGTGCTCAAGCCCAACGTCAGGTCCTGGCTCATGCACTTGCCGGACAACTCCATATCCTCCTGGGCAGACCTATGCCATCAGTTTGTCGGCGCCTTTACAGGCGGCCACAAACCTCATGGCCAAGAGAGTGACCTTCATCTGCTCGCCCAGAAGGAAGGAGAGCCCCTGCGCAAGTACATTCAGAGATTCAGCCGTGTGCAACACAACATCCCAGATGTCCACCCTGCCGCGGTTATCAACGTGTTCCATCAGAACGTGCGTAACCGCAGGATGAGGGAGGAGATGGCGATGTGCAAGATCAGAGACGTTAGTGAGCTGTATGCTCTAGCCGACAAGTGTGCACGTGCCAAGGAAGGGAGGAAACTCCCCGGAGAGAATGTAGGAGCAGGAGGATCTGACAGTGAGGATGCAGCCCCGGCAAAGAAAAACCGGCGGCGGAACAGGAAGAAGAAAGGTAAAGATGTGCTAGTCGTTGAGCAGTCCGGCAAAGAAGGCGGCGCCCAGAAAGCCAAAGTTGGTAGCTCCGGCAAGGAGATTGCCGCATGCACCAACTGCCAGGCTGTGGCGGTCGCCGACAAGCAGGACGGCACCGACAAGCAGTACTGCAAGATTCACCGCACCAAGGGCCATGACCTCCAGAGCTGCAAGAAGGTCGAGCAGCTTGTCCAGCAACAAAAGGCTGAGTACGAACGGCGAGACAAAGAGAGGGCCCAAGGAGGCGCTGGAGAATCTGGCAAGAAGCGTGCCGGTCGGGGAGGACGTCGCGGCAAAGCCAAGCAGCGGCAAGGAGACAGACCTCCCCGAGGCCGCGACAAAGATGAAGACGACGACGAAGATATGGATGATGTTGAGACCAGCGAACAGGAGTTCCAGAAAGCCACAGAGGTCTTGTGTGTTGACGGCGGTGCTTCTCTGCATACTTCGCACCGCCAACTCAAGCAGTGGGTGCGGGAAGTCAATGCAGCAGAACCACCTGTCGAATCACGCAAGCTTCTGAAATGGTCCAGCATGCCTATCATCTTTGATATTGAGGACCACCCTGATCGCACAACTGCGGCCGGGTGCTTGCCGATGTTGGTTTCACCAACTATCCGCAACCTCAAGGTCACTAAGATGTTAGTTGACGGTGGGGCCGGCTTGAACCTGATCTCCTCAGCTGTACTCCAGAAACTCCAGATCCCTGACAGCGAGCTTGAAGAAACCGGCACATTTCAAGGAATTAACCCGGGAAGGAGCAAGCCGAAGGGGAAGGTCATGTTGCCAATAACATTTGGCAGCAAGCTGAACTTCAGGACTGAGAGGATCACTTTTGACGTTGCCGATATTCCATTGCCTTACAATGGGATACTTGGCCGTCCAGCACTCGCCAAGTTCATGGCAGCCTCTCACTACGCATACAACATGCTCAAGATGCCAGGCCCGATAAGCGTCATCTCTGTCCCTGGCGACAAGAAGGATGCCCTTATCTGTGCCGACAAGATCTACCGGGAAGCGGCAGCCACTGCAGATCACAAGTCACTTGCCGCTGAAGCTCCCGGGGGGAAGAAGAAGACCAAGTCCGGCAAGAGTTCTGATGCCCACTCCGGCAAGCGCACCTCTTCGGAGTGCTGCGCTGCCGTCGAGGACGCACCATCGAGCTCCACCGGCAAGTGTAAGAAGACAATGGCTGCTCCACCAGAGACGAAGAAGGTGTCCGCCAAGGAGGACGGCACTGGTGGTACCTTCACCATCAGTACCACTCTCGACCCTAAATAGGAAAGCGCGCTCATTGCTTTCCTGCGGGCGAATGTCGACGTGTTTGCGTGGCAACCGTCTGACATCCCCGGTGTTCCCAGGAAAGTAATTGAGCACCATCTTGCCGTTTGTCCTCATGCGCGGCCCGTCAAGCAGAAGGTCAGGAAGCAAGCAGTGGAGCGCCAAGAATTCATTGCAGAAGAGATCAAGAAGTTGGAAGCAGCAGGCCTTGTCAGAGGAGTGCTCCATCCTACGTGGTTGGCCAATCCTGTAGTCGTGCGCAAGCGAACGGGAAATGGAGACTTTGTATCGATTTTACCGATGTTAACAAAGCTTGTCCCAAAGACCCATTTCCTTTGCCGCGCATTGACCAGATTGTTGACTCCACAGCCGGATGTGATTTGCTTTCATTTCTTGACGCATACTCAGGATACCATCAGATCTTCATGGCAGAAGAGGATGAGGAGAAGACCGCGTTTATTACTCCATGTGGCACGTACTGTTTCGTACGGATGCCTTTTGGTTTAAAAAATGCTGGTTCAACATTTGCAAGAGTAGTCCATGTCGCTCTTGAGCCGCAAATACACAGAAATGTGGAAGCATACATGGATGACATAGTGGTCAAGATCAAGGACAAGGCGACTCTGATTCAAGATTTAGACGAGACCTTTGCAAATCTGCGCAAGATCAGCCTCAAGCTCAACCCAGAGAAGTGTGTGTTTGGAGTTCCCTCCGGCAAGCTTCTCGGGTTCTTCATGTCTCAGCAGGGAATTGAAGCCAATCCCGACAAGATCAAGGCCATTGACCAGATTGAAGCACCAAAGCGCGTCAAGGATGTACAAAGGCTTGCCGGTTGCGTGGCTGCTCTCAGCAGGTTTATCTCTAGGTCTGCTGAGCGCGCCCTGCCGTTTTTCAAATTATTGAAAAAGGCAGGTCCAATGAAATGGACTCCGGAAGCGGAGGCTGCGCTGCAGGACTTAAATAGATACCTGTCCTCCCCTCCAATACTTGTCGCACCTAAGCCACAAGAGAAGTTGCTGCTGTACATAGCGGCAACCAATCAAGTGGTTAGTGCTGCGTTAGTAGCAGAGAGGGAGGCAGATGACGAGCCAGCAACCACGGCAAGCGCATCCAGCGACAAGCAAGGGGCTAACCCGGCAAGCTCTGGTCCTGACAAAGATGGATCTGCACAGATGCGCGAGGAAATACAGAAGAAAATGGTGCAGCGCCCAGTTTACTTTGTCAGTTCCCTTCTGCAGGGGGCTAGGTCAAGGTACTCTGGCATGCAGAAATTGCTTTTCGGCCTCCTCATGGCCTCGAGAAAGCTGCGCCATTACTTCCAAGCACATGAGATCACAGTTGTCACTCGCTTTCCGCTGAAGAGGATACTACAGAATCCAGAAGCGACAGGCAGGATTGTTGAGTGGGCACTGGAACTGTCAAGCTTTGGCCTCAAGTTTGAGGGTACTTCAACTATCCAAAGCAGAGCATTGGCAGAATTTATAGCAGAATGGACGCCAACACCAGATGAAGAAATTCTAGAAACGAGCATCCCCGTCAAGGAAGCAAGCAAAGAGTGGCTGATGTACTTTGATGGTGCCTTTTCGCTGCAAGGCGCCGGCGCTGGTGTGCTGCTTGTCGCACCCACCGGAGAGCACCTCAAGTACGTAGTCCAGATGCACTTTCCCAAGGAGCAAGCAACGAACAATACTGCAGAGTATGAAGGCTTGCTTGCCGGTCTCAGGATTGCGGCAGACCTTGGGATTAAGAAGCTCATTGTCAGGGGTGACTCACAGCTTGTCGTCCACCAAGTAAACAAGAGTTATCAGAGTCCGTTGATGGAAGCCTACGTCAACGAAGTGAGAAAGCTAGAAGAGCACTATTGGACGGCCTACAAATGGAGCATGTTCCAAGAGCTCAGAACGCCATTGCCGATGGCCTGTCAAAGTGCGCCGCACTTAAGTTACCTGTGGAACCAGGGATCTTTGTGCTCAAGCTGACTCAACCGTCCGTAACGCCATCAACTGGACAGAGCAAGAAGAGGAAGTTGATTTCTGGTGACTATTTGCCTGGCAGAGCTTCCCGAAGCCGCCGCCAAGAAGGTCCCCAAGATCAACGCCAAGAGCGCTGAGGAGCAGTCTGCTCCGGCAAGCCCTAGGGTTTGTTCCGTTGAAGCAGAAGCTCCCGACAAGTTTTGCTCCGGCAAGCTTGCCGGGGAACGTCAAGCTCCGGCAGAGCCGCAGGTTCTCGCCGTAGAAGCGGATGTTCCGCAGCAGCAGATTTGCCTTTAGTCCTTGTTGTCGAGCCACAAGCTCCAGCATGGGCGCAGCAGATTGTCCGTTTCCTTCAGACAGGAGAACTTCCCGAAGAGCAAGAAGAAGCGGAAAGAGTAGCCCGGCAGTCAAGTATGTACCAGTTTCTCGACAAGACACTGTACAGAAGAAGACTCAACGGTGTGAAATTGAAAGTGTATTCACCGGGAAGACGGACAAAAGCTGTTGGCAAGATACATGGAGGCATATGTGGTCACCACATTGGCGCAAGAGCACTTGCCGGCAAAGCATTCCGGCAAGGTTTCTTTTGGCCGACAGCCCTCCAGGATGCAACTGCACAAGTAACAAGTGTGAAGCGTGCCAGTTCCATTCCAAGCAGATACACCAACCAGCTCAAGCTCTCCAGACGATCCCTTTATCCTGGCCATTTTCGGTCTGGGGGATCGACATCCTCGTCCCCTTTCCCCGAGCAGTCGGGGGCTTTGAGTACTTGTACGTTGGAATCGACAAGTTCACAAAGTGGCCGGAAGTGGAAGCAGTGAGGAAGGTGACAGCACAGTCAGCAGTCAAGTTCTTCAGGTCGATTGTTTGCCGCTTCGGGATCCCTAACAGGATAATCACCGACAACGGTACGCAATTCACGAGCCGCACCTTCATGCAGTACGTCCAAGATCTTGGCGCCAAGGTCTGCTTCGCTTCTGTTGCTCACCCGAGAAGCAACGGTCAAGCGGAGAGGGCAAATGCTGAAGTGCTGCGGGCTCAAGACCAGAACTTTCGACAGGCTGCACAAGTGCGGAAGAAACTGGATCGAGGAGCTGCCGGTGGTTCTTTGGTCGATCAGGACGACGCCAAATCGAGCCACTGGCCAGACACCTTTCGCTCTAGTCTATGGAGCAGAGGCAGTTATCCCCACGGAACTCGTATACGGGTCACCTCGAGTGCTCGCTTATGATGAGCTTGAGCAAGAGCAGCTGCGACAAGATGACGCGCTGCTCCTTGAGGAAGACCGTCTTCAGGCTGCTGTGCGAGCTGCTCGCTACCAGCAAGCTTTGCGCCGCTACCATAGCCGCAAAGTTAATGCCAGAAGTCTCGAGGAAGGCGACCTTGTTCTTCGGCGTGTTCAGTCCGCCAAGAATTCCAACAAGTTGACGCCGAAGTGGGAAGGCCCTTACCGGGTGAAACGAGTCACTAGGCCTGGCGCTGTCCGCCTTGAGACCGAAGATGGCATTCCGGTGAGCAACTCCTGGAACATTGAGCATCTTCGTAAGTTTTACCCGTAAGGCGCGGTTGTCGGAACCTGTTCCGGCAACCACCTTTTGTACAAGTCTTGCCGCTGTTGCATGTAATCCTTTGTACAAAGCCGGGCGCAGACCCCGTGCATAAGTAAAGCTCATGTGCTCCGCACATTTTGTCGATTTCATGCTTTCTATTTTTGGCATATATGATCTGACACTTTGTGCAGCACCTACCCCACGGTAAGCAATAACGAGCCGTAAGGCTCCATATCTTTATTTTCTCCTCTTTCTTTTTTCTCAAGGAAAGGAAGGTTCCCTCGCCCACAAGTTTGCCGGGGGGAAAGGAGAAGATAATGGTATGGACCAGGCGTCGTTCAAGAAAGTTTCGCCTTGCCGGGAAGCAAACAACAGAAAAGCTAAGTTGCCAAAGTTTGAGCAATCAGATTTTAAATTTTAAGTTATCTCCCTTGAACGACCGCACTTTGTATGGAAAACCTGTGCGCGGAGGAACCAACTCGTAGCTAGTTGCGCCCTTACTTTGTTTCGAGTCCGCTCAACAACTTAAGTGAGCTGCAACTAGTTGCGACAAGGTTTCTTGTCGGTAGCGGCACCGCCAGCAGGCTGCTGACGTCCCGCACTCAGCGCTCGCGGCTCAGGTGCCTGCACCGGCAAGTTCCCTAAAAGCGTAGGGCAAAAACATACAAAGGGAGGAATCAAGTAAAGGGAATAACATTGCAATCATTACCCAGAATAGAGTTATATTACAAAGATAGCTTGTCGCGAGCTCTAACAGATTGTTTTCATAACATAAACAGCGACAAGAGAAAGAAGAAATGGGCGGCCTAATCTACGCGATCGCCTTCGATCCTCTTGATCCCGCTCACCTTGTCCACAATGGGTGCGACAAGGGCCTTGAGCGCCTCCAGATCAGCATCCGGCGGCAGGGTCTTGAGGACGTTGGTGAGGTTGAGGCCCGGATTGCGGAAGGCCACCTTCACCAACACTTTCTGAAGAGCTCCCGCGCAGATCTTGCGCGACTCGTCGGCCAGCTGCTTTGGATCCTCTCCCGGAGTCGCTGGAGGGCCGTCGCCACGCCTTTGAAGAACAAGACGAGCTTGGCACTGGGTTGGAGGTTCTCGTCGGAGGGATACCCGAGATCCTCCATCCCCAGCTGCGCCAGCTCCCTGTCAATGTCTGCGGCAACATTCACAAGACTCTCCGTCCAGTTCTCCACAGTCTCCTTAAAAGCGTTCTGGGCAGCGGCAGCACTCTCCAGCAGCGCCTTGTCGGCCATGATCTCCTCCTTCAAGGCCACCTCCTGCTCCTTGGCGCCGTCCAGCGTCTTGGTCAAAGCGGTCAGCTTCAACTCAAGATCCGCGTTGGAGTCCTTGGCGGCGCGCTCTTTGCCCTTCTCGGCGAGATCGGCCTCCAGCTGCGCCCACCTTCGTCCCAGCTCCTCTTGCGGCCTCGGCGGCTGCGGCAGCATCCTCCGCTTGCTTGAGGGCTCCGCCAAGTTTCTCCTCGCGCACGGCAAGCTCCTCCTCGTGGGCGTCAAGATTGACCTTCCGCTGCGCCAGCTCGCCCTCCTTCGCGGATAGCTTCACGGCGCAAGCCGCTGTTGCTCTTCGATTTCAGCTTTTTCGAGGAGGAAGGCCTTCTGCGCTTCGTCGAGTTGCTCCCGCTCCTCTGCCAAGGACCGACGAGCTTCCTGGTGGAAGACCCCGGAGCTCCTCCGCGCGCTTCTCGATGTCTGCTCCCGCCTTCGCGACAAGCGCCTCGCGGGATCAGCTTGGCTTGCCGCGCGCGGTAGAGCGACAACCAGTTCCGCAGCAGCCGCTCCTCCTCAGGCTCGTTGCTGCTGCTGCGCGTCAAACCACGTACCCCAGCGGAGGCGAGCACCTCCCGAAGGATCTCCCCCTCGACCGGCGCCCTGGAGCTTGACGCCCAGGGGAGGTTGATGAAGACGTCATCGCCGGCCTTCAAGTAGACGCCCGGCTGGGGCTCCTCGGAGCTTGGCGCTGCGGCTTCGGCGGACGGGTCGGCGGTCGGCGTAGCGCCTGGCGCTCCTGCGGCCTCTGGGCCGTCAGTACGATCGCCAGACCCTCGCCAGTTGCTGCGGCGGCAGCCTTGGCGGCCTCGGCGCGTGGGATCACCAGCGCCGGCTGCTTCTTCGGCGGCGACCTCGGTCTCCATCTGCTCCGCAGGAGATGGGTCTGACAGCCGGCAAGGGGAGAAGAGTCAAGCAAAATCCAGCAAAAACCCAGGAAGATCAAGAAAAGAAGGACCCAAGGGAAGTTTTGCAGCAAAAGGATTACCTGTGCCAGTTTCTGCAGTCAGGTTCTCCGCCGTCGGAGGGCCGCTGGCGTTGTCCCTTGCCGGAGAACCCTCCCTTGCCGGAGACTTCTCCCTTACCGGAAAACCCTCCCTCCCGGAGGACTCTCCCTTGGCTCCTGGTGGGGCTCTCGGCTCCTACACAAATCAACAAGCAGATATTAGCAAAGACAAGTACCCATGCGCGCCTCACAGTGGAAAGTAAATCATACACTTACGCTGGGGGCTGCTCTGGAGAAAAGTCGCCGGGTCCGGCAAGGTTGTCTCGGGCGCGCCACCTGCTGTCGCAGTGGGCTCGTCCTCGATGACGATCACCGGGACCTTAGCTCTATTTTCCGCTCTCTGGGCCAGAGTCCTAAAGAGGAACAAGTTCAGAAAGAAAAGCAAATGAGGTACAAGAAAAACAGCAAGAATTGAAGAACTACAAGTACAGCAAGAGAAGCTTACTCTTCTTCTTCTTCCTCGTCGGAGCTGAACGCGGAGAAGTCGAAGTCCGGCGCACGCTCGGCGCGAGGAGGCGGAGGAGAAGCTTCCCTTGGCCGCTTGGTGGGAGCAGTGGAGGTGGTCTGAGACGACCCCGCTCCGGCTGTCGGCGCGGCGTGAGCAGCGGCAGGAACTGAAGCGGTAGTCCGGCTAGACTCCGCTCCAGTTGCCGTCGCAGCATGAGGCGCTCCCGCGGCAACGGTGTTTGCCGCGGTGGAGCGTGTCACGCGGCGCGGCGACTGTTGACCCGCTTGCCGCTCCGCCACGTCACCGGCCTTGCGGAGACGCCTTCTTGGTGGGGATGGAGGCTCTGCTTGCGGCGAGCTGCCCGAAGATGAGGAGGAAGAGGAGTTGATTTCCAACGAGCCGCTCGTGTCCTTGGCGGGCTCGCTCGGCTCGGCGTCACGCCCGGCAAGCTCCTTCTTGCCGGCGGGCTCCCCTCGCTCGGCACGGCTTGCCGCCTCTGCTGCATCTGCCTCCTCCACGGTGAACCAAATCGCCCGCGGCTGCGGCTGCCGCTCCTCTTCCAGCCTAGTGGCGATGAGCGCCATCTCTGCATCGGTGGTGTCGCGGGTGAGGCCATCCTTCTCGTCGGAGCGGATCGGCACTTCCACCAAGTCATCGAAGAACTGCTGCACGACGTCGTCTGCAGGCTCCTGCCAAGTTGGCACAATTCCATGCGAGTCGCACTCCGGCATCATTGCACGGATGCGGTCGAGCGAGGAATTGTTGCACACGGAACGACGCCCCCCGGCAACCTGAAAACCTCGGGATGTTGGGGGTCATACTTGAAGAGCTCCTGGCAGCATCGCGTTGAGCTCCAGGACTGTGAAGTTGTAAGTTGAGGCCCGGCCGCAGCCTCATGATATCTGCCGCGTTCTGAACTCCCAACTGGGCCTCCCCCGTTCCTGTAGGGGGGCGATGCGGCGGCGGAGGAAGTTTGCGCCAACAGCGCCAACAGTAAGCCCGACAAGCCTGAGGCGTAGGATCCTGGTGACGGCAATCTTCAGCCTGTCGTCTTCCGGGGCCACGTCACTCCAATCGCTGCCGCGTGCTACTGGGGTTTGGCGCCGGGTGGTGAATGGCTGCGGGTTCTCCTCGTCAATCTAGCACCAATCTGCTCTCCACTCCTCCCACTTGCCGCGAAATTCTCCCTCCAGATACGTTTCCTTCTTGCCGGCCCTTGAGATCTAGGCGATTCCGCCGGATAGAGGCTCTCCTCTCTCTACTCGTGGTATGAAGAAGTGGCGGAAGAGGGCTACATTGGGATGGACTCCAACAAAGTTTTCGCAGAGATGTGCGAAAACTGCCATGGTCAGAACGGCATTGGGGGTGAAGTCAAGGAGGTGGAATCCGTAGGTATTCATGATGTCGCAGAAGAATTCAGAGAAAGGCGGGCAGAGCCCGCAGTAGAAGAACAAAGCGAAGAAAGGGTATCCATTTGGAGCCTTCTTCCAAGCGGCGGCGGGGAGTACCTTCGTGCGCGGATGCGCTCGTGTCTCCGCCGACCAGAAGAGGTAGTAGTTCTCCCTCAGCTCCTTCGCGGCAAGCTTGGGGGGAAGACGCCCGCTCCTTCCGCAGCGCCGCAAGCCGCTGCGCCTCGGTCGACTTCACGACCTTCCCCTTGTCGGCTTTTGGAGCCATGGCGGAAGTGGTGGAGGAGGTCGACGGCGTTGGTGGTGCTGGTGGCGATGGGGGGCGGAGCGCTGCTCTCTCTCTCTCTCTCAGCTTTGGGAAGGCGAGGGAGCAGTGGAGATTTCTGAGATTGGAAGCAGCAACGGGCGAATAGGCGAACTTCCCCTGTTTTCCCTGCTTATAAAGAGGGGGGGCGGACGTTCCGCATTTCCGAATAAAGTAACCACCCACGATCTCTCCCACGACGCCGCATTCAACGCGTGCCGTTCGGGGAGGGCGCGGCGGATACGGAGTGAGATATGGCGTAACCTAGGACGCGCATTCCCGTGCCCTATTTTGGGCCTGGACCAACAGCGCTCGGCACCGTGTATGGCCCAGGCCCGGGGGCTCCTGTCGGTGTACTAGGAGTAGGGGACCCTAGTATCCCGAACTTGTGCACGGGCAAGTCACAGCGTCCCGCGCAAGGCTTGGCGGATGACCGCCAAGGTCCTCCGTGTTCCTTTGGAGCCATCAAGAACAAAGTAATCCAAGCCAAGGAGACAAGACCCCGGCAAGAGGAGCTTGCCGGGAAGGCCAACAAAGGCATCTCAAGACCCCGGCAAGAGGAGCTTGCCGGTAAGGCCGACCAAGACACCTCAAAGAACTTGCCGCGACGCGCCACGCGTCCCGGCAAGGCCCGGTGAGCGACAAGCTCCCGGACGCGACAAGACAACGACAGCGGCAAGGCGCTTGCCGCGGCAAGCCACCTCTCTGGGCCCGCGCTCCAGCACATCCACCAACGTGTCGCTCTGGGGCCCTTCCAGGCGTACGTGGCGGGAGGCTGTGCAGCCAGCGGCGTGCGGTGGCAAGCGGCGCTGACAAGATCGCCATCGTGGCGAACGGTGGCGTCCCTGGCGGTCCCTTTTTGCACTGTTTAGGCGACACAGACGGGCATTTAAGGCCCTTGTCCCCTGCCGTCAGGGTTAGGTATGATACACTGTAGCAGGTAGCTGTACCTACCGCAGCACCTTTCCATTTTTACCCTTTGCCTCCGTTGCCACCTGTCGGTGACCCCTTGAGCATATAAAAGGAGGCCCATGCGCAACGTAGAGGGGGTAGCTGTTAGCTTTAGCTAGTTCAGAGAACACTCACGCTCGGTCTCGTTAGCTGCTGGTGTGTACTGTAGCACTCCGCGCTCCCGAGCAAGAAACAATACAAACCACAAAGCAGGAGTAGGGTTTTACGCATCCGTGCGGCCCGAACCTGGGTAAATCGCTCGCGTGCTTCGCCTCGATTTGCTCTTTGCACGACCTCCGCCCCCGCCGAACTGAAAGGGACCCGGTCCGCCGGTCCCATAGGTGCCCGTGGATCAGTGCCCCGGCAGCCGCGGGAGGCACTTTTATGGAAATCACTTTAGGAGAAGCAACTAAACTCCTAGATAATATTATGGTTAATTATTCTCAATCCTTGCCCTCGGCGGCCCTTCCTTAATCAGCTTCACGACGTCCAGCTTGGCCCATTGCACCTCCACACGGGGCGAAAGCCCGCGTGCACCTTCGATGCAGACGGACCACTTGATGACTTCCAGCCATGGGCAGGCATCCACAAGCCGCCTCACTAGGCCGAAGTAGCTGCTGGGAAGGGCGTCGCCAGGCCACATCCGGACTATAAAGCCCTTCATGGCCTGTTCGGCCGCCTTGTGCAGCTCGACCAGTTGCTTCAGCTGGTCGCTCAGAGGCATCGGTTGTTCGGTCCCAGTATACTGAAACCAGAACAGCTTCTCCGTTGAGCTTCCCTCCTCAGCCTGGTAAAACTGTGCGGCATCTGACATGCTGCGGGGCAAATCTGTGAATGCTCCTGGAGAGCTCCGGATTCGGGTAAGTAACACGTAATTTACTTTCACATGCTTGCTTTGCATATAGAATGCCTTACCCGCTGCCATCTTCTTCATCGCATCAATCTCCTGGAGGGCCTTTTGGGCTTCGGCCTTGGCATTCTTTGCGCTCTCAAGGGCCGCGGCAAGCTCGGACTCTCGCGTCTTCAAGTCAAGCTCCAACGCCTCGTGCTTCATCACGAGAGCGTGGAGCTCTTGCTGCACCTCGCCCACCCGTGCCTCATGCCTTTCCCGCTCGGTGCGCTCCTTGGCCGCTTTGTTTTCAGCCTCGGATAGCGCTTGCTTTAGGGTCGCCACCTCGGTCATGACCCCTGGCAAATTTACGATGATCCTGTCATTTTGCAATCGCATTCTCTTTATACATATCCATAGACTAGGTACTACTTACCTTTCTTCTCCTCGAGCTACCTCTTGGCAAGCCTGAGCTCGTCCTTGGACCCTTTAAGGTCCTGCTTCAGTGCGGCGACCTCCGCAGTTAGTGCGGTAGAGGCCAGCAACGAAGCCTGCATACGCATATTGACATACTTATATTAGACTCCTGCGATATTGTTTGATCCTCTGTTCGGCTTTTCTTTGTGAACACCGAACAGAGCATCAGGGGCTACTGTCTATGCGGTAATATTTTTCCTATATTTCAAATACTTACCTCAAAGCCTGTTAGAAGGCTGGCATAGGCTTCAGTCAGTCCGCTCTTGGCGGACTGAACCTTCTGGACCATCGCACTCATACTAGTGCGGTGCTCTTTGTCGATGGAAGCGATGCGAAGCGCTCCCAGCAGATTGTCCGGTGCCTCTGGATGGACAGAGGTCACCGGCACAGGTGTCTTGCCCCTTTTGGAGGGGGCCGCCTGCCTGAGTCCGGAACCACTGGAGGTCCCGGCGTGGTGTTCGGCTGAGCGCCGAACTCAGAGCCCTCGGGAGCCTTGCTCCCTCTGCTCCTGGAATTCGGAAGGTCTCCTTGAGGCGCCTCCGGGACTGTCTCCCCCCGACCTGGTGCCTCTTGAGACAATACCTCGGCGTTGTCCGTAGGGCAAGGGGAGGTGGCGGTCGGAAGTGGATCGCTATCCATATCCGACGAGCCTAGGGAGCCGTCCGACGAAGATACGTTGATACGGGCTCGTGGCGGTCTGCACAATCATAATTCGGCGTTAGGAGAAGCAGTGCGACAAAGGTATGCTATGAGTTACTCTGGCATCCGAATACTTACAACTTCGCCAGGGGCTTGGCCCTGAGCAGCCACTCGTCTTCGCCTTCGGCGGCAGTGGTGGAGTAGTCCGGAAGGAGAGTCCTTCCCTTCTTGGACCCTCCCCCCCCCCCGGTTGGGGCGGCCTTCCTTTTCTTGTGTCCCCCGACTGGAGGGGGAGCATCTTCATCTTCCTCCTCGTCTTCAGGGGAGGAGTGCATCGCGGAGTTATCGGACGATGAGTCCGATAACACCTGGCGTCGGGAACTCTTTCGGGTTCCCTTGGCCTTCTTGGTCTTCTCCGGCACCTTGTAAGGAGCCGGAGTCAGCATCTCTGTCAGGAGAGCGTCCGCAGTGTCTTCGGGCAGAGGGGCCGGACAGTTAATCTCCCCCGACGTCTCCACCCAGTCCTGTCAAAGGCATGGAGCTCAGACCCCGCACATGATTAAGCTAGGGGAAATAAATACCCTACCAGATGTATAGAACTCACCGAATGCACTGGGCGCTTCGCGCTTAGCCCGCGGTCCTCGGTGAGAGAGGGAGGGACCTCGGCGCCCTTGAACAGCACCCTCCAGACGTCCTTTTGCGTCGTGTCGAAGAGCTCGCTCAGAGTCTGGTGCTGGGCCGGGTCGAACTCCCACAAGTTGAAATCTCGTTGTTGGCACGGGAGGATCCGGCGGATGAGCATGACCTGGACTATGTTGACAAGGTTGAGATTCTTGCCTGCCATATTCCAGATACATTTCTGGAGTCCGTCCAGCTCCACCAATGAACCCCAGGACAGGCCCTTCTCTTTCCAGGAGGTGAGCCGCGTGGGGATTCCGGATTGAAACTCGGGGGCAGCCACCCAGTTGGTGTCGCGCGGCTCGGTGATGTAGAACCACGCCGATTGCCACCCCTTTATGGTCTCCACGAAGGAGCCTTCGAGCCATATAACATTGGGCATCTTGCCCACCATGGCTCCGCCGCATTCTGCTTGTTGGCCTCCCACCACCTTCGGCTTGATATTGAAGGTCTTCAGCCACAAGCCGAAGTGGGGCCGGATATGGAGGAAAGCCTCACACACAACGATGAACGCCGAGATGTTAAGGATCAAGTTCGGGGCCAGATCATGAAAGTCCAGCCCGTAGTAGAACATGAGGCCGTGGACGAATGGATGGAGGGGAAACCCCAGTCCGCAGAGGAAGTGGTGGAGGAAAACTACCCTCTCGTGAGGTTCAGGGGTAGGAAGGATCTGCCCCGTAGCGGGCAGCCGATGCGCGATATTCGCGGCTAAGTATCCGGCCCCGCGCAGCTTCTTGATGTGTCCCTCCATAACGGAGGAAGCCATCCATTAACCTCCCGCTCCGGACATGATTGGAGAAGGTTGAGGGGAAGGATGTGGACTTGGGCGTTGGAGCTCGAGTGCGCAAGAGTGGATGAGCAAGGAGGAAGAAGGCGTGGGTAGAAAAAGGTTAAACCTTGTCCCTTTATAAGGGCGGCCGAAACTATGCGCCCCCACTAGCCTGGTAAAACTCGCTTATCCCCCAAGCGCCGTAATCGATGGCGCGGTTGGTTACCCACGCCCGTATTGATGAGAATCCCGTAATAAGGGGGACACGGTCTCTGCTTCGGCAAGACGTGTTGAAAAACTGCCTTGCGTTATGTGCGGGGCTAGTTAAAGGAAACGGTTCGAATAATCACCGGGCCATGGCATAATGTCATGTTGCCAAAACGTGTCAGCAGATTAGATTTGTGGAAATATTATTCTCTCTACGGTGATATGTGGAACTTATTTTGCAGGGTCGAACGCTATCCTTATATTCAAATTCTTCCGTGGTGTATTCAGAGGAGGAACCTGCCTTGCAATGCCGAAGATAATACTGCGCGTCGGACTCATCGTCATTGAAGCCTGGTTCAGGGGCTACTGAGGGAGTCCTGGATTAGGGGGTCTCCGGACAGCCGGACTATATCCTGTGGCCGGACTGTTAGACTATGAAGATACAAGATTGAAGACTTCGTCTCGTGTCCGGATGGGACTCTACTTGGCGTGGAAGGCAAGCTAGGCAATACGGATATGTATATCTCCTCCTTTGTAACCGACCTTGTGTAACCCTAGCCCCCTCCGGTGGCTATATAAACCAGAGGGTTTTAGTCCGTAGGACAACATACAATCATACCATAGGCTAGCTTCTAGGGTTTAGCCTCTCCGATCTCGTGGTAGATCAACTCTTGTAATACTCATATCATCAAGAATAAATCAAGCAGGAGTAGGGATTTACCTCCATCAAGAGGGCCCGAACCTGGGTAAAACATCGTGTCCCCAGCCTCTTGTTACCATCCGCCTTAGACGCACAGTTCGGGACCCCCTACCTGAGATCCGCCGGTTTTGACACCAACAGGCATACTGAAAGATCTACTAAGAAAAAGGTGCATGCGATAGAAGAAATTAATGTTTTGAGTGGAAAGATGGATGAACTTATGAAATTATTTGCTAATAAGATTGTTCCTTCTGATCATAATGATATGCCCTTGTCTACTTTGATTGAGAATAATAATTAATCTATGGATGTGAATTTTGTTGGTAGGAACAATTTTGGTAACAACGCGTATAGAGCAAATTTCAATCCTAGGCCTTATCCTAGTAATCTCTCTAATAATTATGGTAATTCCTACAATAATTCTTATGGAAATTATAGTAAGATGCCCTCTGATTTTGATTCTAATATTAAAGAATTTATTACTTCACAAAAGAATTTTAATGCTATGATTGAAGAAAAATTGCTTAAGATTGATTATTTGGCTAGGAACGTTGATAGAATTGTTCTTGATGTCGATTCTTTGAAACTTAGATCTATTCCACCTAAGCATGATATCAATGAGTCTCTCAAAGCCATGAGAATTTCCATTGATGAGTGGAAAGAAAGAACCGCTAGGATGCATGCTAAGAAAGATGCCTTTATAAAGCGTGTTCTTCTAGTTCCTATGAAAATAATGATGAAGATCTAAAAGTTATTGATGTGTCCCCTATTAAATCTTTGTTTTGCAATATGAATCTTGATAATGATGGGACTGAATATGATCCACTCTACTTAGAAGGCGTTCCAAGAATTCTGAATCTTTTGATCTTGATGCTAAATTTGATAAAAGTGAGATTGAAGAAATTAAAACCCTAGATGTTGCTGAATCCACTATTATGGATTTTTCAAGGAATTTAACTATGAAAGTTGCTCTTTGATTGATTTTATTTCCTTGTTGCAATCTTTGATTGATTGTATTTCCTTGTTGCAATCCGTGCTAAATTCTCTGCATGCTTACAATCAAAATAAAGCTTTTACTAAACATATCGTTGATGCTTTGATGCAATCTTATGAAGAAAAACTTGAGTTGGAAGTTTCTATCCCTAGAAAACTTTATGATGAGTGGGAACCAACTATTAAAATTAAAATTAAATATCATGAATGCTATGCTTTATGTGATTTAGGTGCTAGTGTTTCCACGATTCCAAAGACTTTGTGTGATTTGTTAGGTTTCCGTGATTTTGATGATTGCTCTCTAAACTTGCACCTTGCGGATTCCACTATTAAGAACCCTATTGGAAGAATTAATGATGTTCTTATTGTTGCAAATAGGAATTATGTGCCTGTAGATTTTATCATTCTTTACATAGATTGCAATCCTTCATGTCCTATTATTCTTGGTAGACCTTTCCTTTGAACGATTGGTGCAATTATTGATATGAAGGAAGGAAATATTAGATTCCAATTTCCATTAAGGAAATGCATGGAACACTTTCCTAGAAAGAAAATTAAATTACCTTATGAATCTACTATGAGAGAAACTTATGTATTGCCTACCAAATGTGGCAATACCTAGATCTATTCTTGCTTGTTATGCCTAGCTAAGGGCGTTAAACGATAGCACTTGTTGGGAGGCAACCCAATTTTATTTTTATTCCTTGATTTTTTCCTGTTTATTAATAAATAAATTATTTAGCCTCTGTTTTGGTTGTGTTTTTTGTGTTTAATTAGTGTTTGTGCCAAGTAGAACCGTTGGGAAGACTTGGGGAAAGTCTTGTTGAACTTGCTGTAAAAAACAGAAACTTTAGCGCTCACGAGAACTGCTGTCATTTTTATTTGAAAAGTGATATTTAGTTAATTATTTTTATGATTAATAGATAAATTCCTCACGTCCATAAATTTATTTTAGAATTTTTGGGGTTCCAGATCTTGCGCTAGCTACAGATTACTACAGACTGTTCTGTTTTTGACAGATTCTGTTTTTCGTGTGTTGTTTGCTTATTTTGATGAATCTATGGCTAGTAAAATAGTTTATAAACCATAGAGAAGTTGGAATACAGTAGGTATAACACCAATATAAATAAAGAATGAGTTCATTACAGTACCTTGAAGTGTTCTTATTTTCTTTCGCTAACGGCTCTGTGG
>NC_053022.1:288840704-288866842 GCF_003073215.2 Triticum urartu
TGACATTCTGGAGAGACGGTGACCGTTTCAGGCGGGAAGCGCGCGCTAGCGATGGAAGGGGTTTCGGTGTGCAGTGGCACTAAGATCGGTCGCTCACGATAGTACATACTCCGTACCATACTACCATAGTACCCTCTCTAGCTTAGGCTGTTTTATAGATTGTCGTTGTGATGGACGATATACATGAGCAAGGCGGTCCGAGTATGACCGTTGGTGTTGAGCCAGGTGAATACATGCTCGGCGTTCGCGTAGGCCTCCATCAAACGTCTAAACAGTAATGTCAGGCACCGCCGGGGCGCGCAGGTGATGGGCTCGCCGTTTGCGTTGCGCCATGAGCAGGACTTTGATTTAGAGGGCGACGTGCATGCATTAGCATGCTTTGACAGCGTGAGCGTGAGTGTCTGACGCGAAGTATTTCATTTTCATTTGGCTGACGAGGGTGCGTTGCAGCGACGAGTCCGTGGTTTGATTCCCCACATACGCATAATTTTGGTTTTTACAGTATTTCTTTCTCCATTGACAGGTAGGCCTACGTAGATAGATAAAGAACACGAGCTGATGAGGCGCATGCGGACTGTTTGACTGGTCAACCAGACAAATACGGAGCTATACGCTGAGCCAGTGACCGTATAATCACCATATCTCGTATACAATGATCAAAGTGAGCTATCAAGACAAGTTCGATGACCGCCAATGCATTTTACTCGGTAATAAATGACCAGGATTGAAGGGGAATCCAAATTTGCTTCGTCTTCTGTCCTTGAGCTCTTGACAAACCAATGCACTATACGGTTGTCCGGCCACTCCACCCCAGAGCTCTCACCAAGCGTCGTTCATGCCACCGCGCCGCACACTAACCGGTAAGGCAGCGATGGCATCCCGCCGCGCGAGTTCCTCGCCGCCCACGACCGCACACAAAATGGTAGGGAAGCGATGGCATCCCGCCGTGCCGAGTTCATCGCCGCTCGCGACCTCACAACTATGTGGGAGGAATTTGAAGATGCCAAGGCCGAATGGGCGGTAGAGCAAGAGGCGGCCAAAGCCGCACAGAGGGAGCGGAAAAGTCAAGAAAGCACTCAAGAAAAGAGAGGCCCGCCGCCAAGAAAGAAAAGGACGCACGCGCTGCTGCGGAGAGGTCGGCGGAGATCCAAGCACGGTGGGGTGTCGCCGACAAAGCCGGAAGGAGAACGACGGCGTCTGGCCAGCATGTGAGAAGTAGTAGTACTAGTAGTTAGTGTGTGTGTCTGTGTCTGAGTACGAGCATGTACCAATACTACTAGTTACTACTGTAGTTTTTAGAGCAAATTACCAGTACATTAGCCTAGACTAAATGGAAAAATTCCTATCCTAAGCATCAAATGGCATCTCTTTCTCTATAGGAATTGAGATGCATGTCATCTCACTTCCTATGATTTTCATATTCCTATCCTATGAATGAAAGGAGGCCTCTGTTGGAGTAACTACTGTAGCTAGCAGTACTGCTGGTACAGTAGTTTTCTTCAAGAAGCGGAATTCAACGAAGTCATGATGGTTCCTTCATCCGAGCAACTTCAAAGTGGGAAGTGGGCCTGTGATTTGACGGCTCATTAGTCATTGTTACTGCGGCGCGACGACCTGGGTGACTCTCCCTTGGAGTTCTGCGTGCATGGCAAGTGGACCAGGATGGTCGACGTCCCACATGTTGGCGAACGGAAGTATTCTTTCCGATATCGAGGAGCAAGGAAACCGCGTGGTATAGTATCACTGCTGATTGGTTCGCAAAAAATAGTATCACTGCCGATTTATAATTATTTTTTATTTCTGATGAATGCTAGCGTTTCAACTCTTACGACGAAGGGTGCCAAACACGGCACGTGCTGGATGTCCCACACATCAGCGAAAGGAGTGGGACATGAACAACGTGGTAGAGCCCAGCGTAAAAAAACAGCGTGGTAGAGCGTCTCCACTTCTTCCACTTCTGGGTCGGAGACCACACGTAGTAGTACTTAGTGGTATGAACGATACAAAGTGCGACCTGGAGAAAAGCACGTCTAGTTGGAAGGTCTCGGGGCATACACGTAAACAAATATAAAAGTTAATATGTGCCTCCAACTAATATAGTAGTAGTAGAGTACTTAGGCACGTACTCCATAACATCACCGTGCATTGCACGTACAACATTTAGTGGTAGTACGTAGTAAGAGACAAATGCCGCCCAAGAGTTCCCTTCTCGACCTACTTTTGGGTGTTTGGTAGAGTGTATGGAGGGTGCATGAGTCCACACTAGTTTAGCACAAATACACTAGAAGCATGCATGAAGAGAGCATGCATGAAGAGGGGTGTTGAGTTGAGCATGCATGAAGAGGGAACAACTATGCTGAGACGAGAACGCAACCAAACACACCCTATATGCCACGCATGTTCATACCATTTGTGCCTTTCTACTTCACTTACTGCGCTACATTACTCAGGTTCGTACGTCCACTCCTGGGTACATGTCCGTCTCGTAGTTCCAGTCCCACGTGTTCTTCATATAGATGGAACGATCCTTGCATAACACGTGCACCTTGATGCTAGATGTCTCGCGTGTTGGCAAAAGGATGAACAAAGCTCACGTAAAAAAATAGAGTGGAAGAACATAGATTCCGGACGACCGAGAAGGAGCAAGGAACCTCGTGGTGGAGCGTCTGCACTCATAATATTTAATATTATTCAGCGATATAAAATTAACCAATCATCTCCACAGTGGACTGGAAGAGTACGAAACACGGCAGCCCAGTGTAGTTACATCATACTAGTACATGGCTAACCCACGCTATCACCATATTTCTTGGCTTCCGTGCGACACCTATCTCTAGTAATCCAGCAGCCTGTATCGCTTCTCCCTCCTCGTCTCTATCAAAGTGCGGCGGGCTGGCGTTTCTGCCGTCTATTGAGGTCGGTTAACTATCACATGTTAGCGACATGCCAAGAGCATTCTAAAAAAATTCCTTTCACGTTCCGTTTTCAAAAAAAAAAATCCTTTCACGTACGAATTTGCCTGTATGCTTTGAGCAACTTGCATGTCCTATACTGCTCCTGTTTGATACTCTAACTTAGCTAGAGGTTAGACTAACTCATGACTAACCCTGAACTAACTGTAGCCAAAGAGGTGTTTGGGTGACAGGGTTAGATTGACAATAAATGCACTTCATGGAGAGAGAAAAGTGATTTTTCAGTGGTCCCAATGAGAACTATCTCCAGTTAGCACCTCTTGGGTGGGATAGTTTTTTTGGTGGGTTCGGTGCAACTTGCTCCAATTTAAACCCTCATGCTTGGATACTTTAGGGCTATTTGAGCCCCAACTAGCTCAAACTAACTCTAACCCATGGATCCAAACAGGGCCTATGGCCAGTCTCGACGCGGAGCAGTCGCGTGCACCGGGAAGCGGCGCTCTCTCGGCCGTCGCGCCACTTCAAAGCCGGCGCCAGTGAGAGGTCGCCTCCGCTCTGGCCGGGCATTAATGCGGCACTGACGCTCCAGGGCGACGCTGACCGTTTCATGCGGAAGCGCGCGCTGGCAAGGGAGTATAGGTTTTGAACCATTTCAGGTGTAGTACTGGTAGTTTGCAAAACTACTCAATGTATTGCACTCAGTTTCCTAAGAAATGTGGTCAAAACCTATACTCCCTTGCCAGCGCGCGCTTCCCGCGTGAAACGGTCAGCGTCGCCCTGGAGCATCAGTGCCGCATTAATGCCCGGCCAGAGCGGAGGCGACCTCTCACTGGCGCCGGCTTTGAAGTGGCGCGACGGCCGAGAGAGCGCCGCTTCCCGGTGCACGCGACTGCTCCGCGTCAGACTGGCCATAGGCCCTGTTTGGATCCATGGGTTAGAGTTAGTTTGAGCTAGTTGGGGCTCAAATAGCCCTAAAGTATCCAAGCATGAGGGTTTAAATTGGAGCAAGTTGCACCGAACCCACCAAAAAAAACTATCCCACCCAAGAGGTGCTAACTGGAGATAGTTCTCATTGGGACCACTGAAAAATCACTTTTCTCTCTCCATGAAGTGCATTTATTGTCAATCTAACCCTGTCACCCAAACACCTCTTTGGCTACAGTTAGTTCAGGGTTAGTCATGAGTTAGTCTAACCTCTAGCTAAGTTAGAGTATCAAACAGGAGCAGTATAGGACATGCAAGTTGCTCAAAGCATACAGGCAAATTCGTACGTGAAAGGATTTTTTTTTTTTGAAAACGGAACGTGAAAGGAATTTTTTTAGAATGCTCTTGGCATGTCGCTAACATGTGATAGTTAACCGACCTCAATAGACGGCAGAAACGCCAGCCCGCCGCACTTTGATAGAGACGAGGAGGGAGAAGCGATACAGGCTGCTGGATTACTAGAGATAGGTGTCGCACGGAAGCCAAGAAATATGGTGATAGCGTGGGTTAGCCATGTACTAGTATGATGTAACTACACTGGGCTGCCGTGTTTCGTACTCTTCCAGTCCACTGTGGAGATGATTGGTTAATTTTATATCGCTGAATAATATTAAATATTATGAGTGCAGACGCTCCACCACGAGGTTCCTTGCTCCTTCTCGGTCGTCCGGAATCTATGTTCTTCCACTCTATTTTTTTACGTGAGCTTTGTTCATCCTTTTGCCAACACGCGAGACATCTAGCATCAAGGTGCACGTGTTATGCAAGGATCGTTCCATCTATATGAAGAACACGTGGGACTGGAACTACGAGACGGACATGTACCCAGGAGTGGACGTACGAACCTGAGTAATGTAGCGCAGTAAGTGAAGTAGAAAGGCACAAATGGTATGAACATGCGTGGCATATAGGGTGTGTTTGGTTGCGTTCTCGTCTCAGCATAGTTGTTCCCTCTTCATGCATGCTCAACTCAACACCCCTCTTCATGCATGCTCTCTTCATGCATGCTTCTAGTGTATTTGTGCTAAACTAGTGTGGACTCATGCACCCTCCATACACTCTACCAAACACCCAAAAGTAGGTCGAGAAGGGAACTCTTGGGCGGCATTTGTCTCTTACTACGTACTACCACTAAATGTTGTACGTGCAATGCACGGTGATGTTATGGAGTACGTGCCTAAGTACTCTACTACTACTATATTAGTTGGAGGCACATATTAACTTTTATATTTGTTTACGTGTATGCCCCGAGACCTTCCAACTAGACGTGTCTTTCTCTCCAGGTCGCACTTTGTATCGTTCATACCACTAAGTACTACTACGTGTGGTCTCCGACCCAGAAGTGGAAGAAGTGGAGACGCTCTACCACGCTGTTTTTTTACGCTGGGCTCTACCACGTTGTTCATGTCCCACTCCTTTCGCTGATGTGTGGGACATCCAGCACGTGCCGTGTTTGGCACCCTTCGTCGTAAGAGTTGAAACGCTAGCATTCATCAGAAATAAAAAATAATTATAAATCGGCAGTGATACTATTTTTTGCGAACCAATCAGCAGTGATACTATACCACGCGGTTTCCTTGCTCCTCGATATCGGAAAGAATACTTCCGTTCGCCAACATGTGGGACGTCGACCATCCTGGTCCACTTGCCATGCACGCAGAACTCCAAGGGAGAGTCACCCAGGTCGTCGCGCCGCAGTAACAATGACTAATGAGCCGTCAAATCACAGGCCCACTTCCCACTTTGAAGTTGCTCGGACGAAGGAACCATCATGACTTCGTTGAATTCCGCTTCTTGAAGAAAACTACTGTACCAGCAGTACTGCTAGCTACAGTAGTTACTCCAACAGAGGCCTCCTTTCATTCCATAGGATAGGAATATGAAAATCATAGGAAGTGAGATGACATGCATCTCAATTCCTATAGAGAAAGAGATGCCATTTGATGCTTAGGATAGGAATTTTTCCATTTAGTCTAGGCTAATGTACTGGTAATTTGCTCTAAAAACTACAGTAGTAACTAGTAGTATTGGTACATGCTCGTACTCAGACACAGACACACACACTAACTACTAGTACTACTACTTCTCACATGCTGGCCAGACGCCGTCGTTCTCCTTCCGGCTTTGTCGGCGACACCCCACCGTGCTTGG
Organism: Triticum urartu; assembly: GCF_003073215.2. Lineage (NCBI taxonomy): Eukaryota > Viridiplantae > Streptophyta > Magnoliopsida > Poales > Poaceae > Triticum > Triticum urartu. Next base: position 288,846,752 of record NC_053022.1, read on the forward strand.
ATCTCCGCCGACCTCTCCGCAGCAGCGCGTGCGTCCTTTTCTTTCTTGCGGCGGGGCCTCTCTTTTCTTGAGTGCTTTCTGACTTTTCCGCTCCCTCTGTGCGGCTTTGGCCGCCTCTTGCTCTACCGCCCATTCGGCCTTGGCATCTTCAAATTCCTCCCACATAGTTGTGAGGTCGCGAGCGGCGATGAACTCGGCACGGCGGGGATGCCATCGCTTCCCTACCATTTTGTGTGCGGTCGTGGGCGGCGAGGATCTCGGCACGACGGGATGCCATTGCTGACTTACTGGTTATTGTGCGGCGCGGTGGCATGAACGACGCTTGGTGAGAGCTCTGGGGTGGAGTGGCCGGACAATCGTATAGTGCATTGGTTTGTCAAGAGCTCAAGGACAGAAGATGAAGCAAATTTGGATTCCCCTTCAATCCTGGTCATTTATTACCGAGTAAAATGCATTGGCGGTCATCGGACTTGTCTTGATAGCTCACTTTGATCATTGTATATGAGATATGGTGATTATACGGTCACTGGCTCAGCGTATAGCTCCGTATTTGTCTGGTTGACCAGTCAAACAGTCCGCATGCGCCTCATCAGCTTGTGTTCTTTATCTATCTACGCGGGCCTACCTGTCAATGGAGAAAGAAATACTGTAAAAACCAAAATTATGTGTATGTGGGGAATCAAACCACGGACTCGTCGCTGCAACACACCCTCGTCAGCCAAATGAAAATGAAATACTTTGCGTCAGACACTCATGCTCACGCTGTCAAAGCATGCTAATGCATGCACGTCGCCCTCTAAATCAAAGTCCTGCTCATGGCGCAACACAAACGGCGAGCCCATCACCTGCGCGCCCCGGCGGTGCCTGACATTACTGTTTAGACGTTTGATGGAGGCCTACGCGAACGCCGAGCATGTATTCACCTGGCTCAACACAACGGTCATACTCGGACCGCCTTGCTCATGTATATCGTCCATCACAACGACAATCTATAAAACAGCCTAAGCTAGAGAGGGTACTATGGTAGTATGGTACGGAGTATGTACTATCGTGAGCGACCGATCTTAGTGCCACTGCACACCGAAACCCCTTCCATCGCTAGCGCGCTTCCCGCCTGAAACGGTCACCGTCTCTCCAGAATGTCAATGCCGCATTCACCGGACTTAACTGCAGGTGCAATTGGTGTGTCACTGACATGCGGGCCAGATGCCCGTTGGGCCCACATGTCAGTAACCCAAACGCATCTGCAGTTAAGTCACTGAAGCAGCGTCCGCATTCACGCCCGACGAACCTACTCCGGCGCCAGTTGTCCATCCGTCTGCCGCGGCTCATTGCCATTCCCGCTATATTAACTTGAGCCCCAGCTCCCAGCCATAGCCAAAGACCCACACTTATTCTCCTCCGGTCCCTTCCTTCTGTCGGCACCACTTCAACCATGGCCTCCTGGCGCTCCGAAGCTCTCTTGGACGTACTGTCGCAGGAGCAGACGAGGGACATCGGCGGCTCCGCTCCGGGCGCGCTCCAAAGCTCTCTTCGACGTACTGTTCGCAGGAGCAAACGAAGGATATCGCCGGCACCCCCCCGGCCACCCTCCGCCGCCACGACCACGAAGCCGGCGCGCGTGCGCGGGCGTAGCCGGCAGCGAGGAAGAGTAGTACACGGTAGGTCGCCGCCGCTCTGGTCCGGGAAGGCCACCGCTACTCCACTCAGTCAATGCCAAGCTTGGTGGGGTAAACATTGGTGCATGATTAGCCTCTTGACGGCGACGTGGAGGCGGAAATCTTCATAACCTTGTGCTCCGGAGGACGAGGTTATTGAGGCGGATGAGGAGGAGGCAAAGGCAATGGCCGGCTTTCTCGGGCTTATGGCCAGACATGGTGGTCGGGCGCCAGCGATCGTTTAGATTAGGTTTACAGTAGGTTTTAATACAGTTTGTGCGAAATATGTAATGAATTTCATCCAGTTTGTAGGAAAAGTTTTCGAAATGTAATGAATTTCATCCGGTTAATTTGAAATTTGCTTTTTTTGCATGAATTTTGTCCGGTTAGTTCATATAGTTGTCGAAAGGTATGTGGGCAGCATCGGATGGCATCCATTAGTGTCCTCGGACAGATGTCGGTGTAAATTTGTGGGCCAGCGCTGGAGATGCCCTAACTATCATGCTATAATCGCTAACAATCCTCCATTATTTGGCAGGGAACAGTTATCCCTCGATCAAAATCAGATCCGCGGTGTTTTGCACTCCTCCCGCGTAAGAGTGTAAACTCTTGCTTACATAAAAATGGAGCAAGTGGACGGCACTGTAGCACGTCATATCACTCAAACTAGCCCGCCTAACGAGTGGGAAAGCACCGCCCTCGTCATTTTGTTCTGGATTTCTATCGATCAATCACGCAAAAATGTTACGCTTCGCAAGTTCTAAAGGAAAAGGCGGCACACTTACGACTCGTATGCGTCGCAACCCCGACAGTCTGACTCGCACGCCGCTCACCAGAGGGAACACGCGTTGTCTTGCAATTTCACTGACATGTGGGACCGTAATTGAATAAACCATGGATAGCCGAAATCTAATCGCTCGGTGGGCATCGGCTGAGAAGAGAGAAATGGGGGAGGGAGAAGAGATCGCCCGCCCGCCGCGCACAGACTCCAAGAAATATATGGTGATAATGTGAGGTGGGCCATGCTGGAGTCTGGACCGCTTCCGGAGCCCGCTCTCACCGCCCTGGCCCCTCAAGACGCCAGCTACCCGCCGCATGCATGCGTAGCAAGTAGTACTCCTTATGTGGAGGAGAGAAGAGGCATTGACAAAGTCAAGGAGTGGGCTCTGCAAGAGCCCGTATCTACACGTGCTCCTAGGTATAAAAAAATAATTCTAAAAAAGGCATAAAAAAAATTGTGTCTTAAAAAAGAAAGGTAAAAAACATTTGAGAGGAAATATATAGAGAGAAAGTGAGAAAAAGCTGTAACCTGGGCATTACATGAGGAAGGAGGGAGTGGTGCACATGCCAAGTTCACTGGGCTGCCGTGTTTCACACTCCTCCTCGTCGTAACAGTGGAGACAATAGCTTTCATCAAAAATAAACAATGAATACTCGTTGCTCGTCCTCTATATCGGAAAGAATACTTTCATTCGCCGACATGTGGGACGTCGACCATCCTGGTCCACCTGCCATGCACAAAATTATCCTGGTCTACCCCGGTCGTATCGCAGGCCCAACCTTTCCCACTGTAAGTTGTTCGGACGAAGGAACCATCATGACTTCATTGAATTCCGCTTCTTCAAGAAAACTTACTGTACCGCAATACTGCTACCACACGCGAAGACTGGACGGCACTGTACCACGTCATATCACTGAAACCCACTAGGCCAAACTAGCCCGCCTAGGTCATCTATTTTGGAACGGAGGGAGTACGTCTCTGCACTGCTATGATTTTGTGTTGCACGTTCTCTGTACTTTTGCTACGATTTTCCTACCCTATGAACCAAATGAGGCCTGAATGTATGTCGACTATTGTCTGATCGATCGCTAAGCCTACAATTTTAGGAGCTAGGGCTATTGGTCGATCGACGAGGGATAAGTATAAGCGTACCACGAGCTCATCAGCCCCAACGTTTCTCTTCGGTGAGTGTTTTGCAAGTACTATAGCTCGCACAGTAGCTAGCCTACTAACACCAAGAATCATCAAACAAGCCCTGCTGATATGATAAACAGTTCAAACTTACATCTACATGCCATATATTACATCAAAAGCTGGTGAGGATACATCTGTTTCCATAACTCGGAGAGGGTTCGCATGATTCATCGCATGATTCACTATCAAAAAAGTAGAAGACGAAGGAAATATGCCCTAGAGGCAATAATAAAGTTATTATTTATTTCCTTATATCATGATAAATGTTTATTATTCATGCTAGAATTGTATTAACCGGAAACATAATACATGTGTGAATACATAGACAAACAGAGTGTCACTAGTATGCCTCTACTTGACTAGCTCGTTGATCAAAGATGGTTATGTTTCCTAACCATAGACATGAGTTGTCATTTGATTAATGGGATCACATCATTAGGAGAATGATGTGATTGACTTGACCCATTCTGTTAGCTTAGCACTTGATCGTTTAGTTTGTTGCTATTGCTTTCTTCATGACTTATACATGTTCCTATGACTATGAGATTATGCAACTCCCGTTTACCGGAGGAACACTTTGTGTGCTACCAAACGTCACAACGTAACTGGGTGATTATAAAGGTGCTCTACAGGTGTCTCCAAAGGTACTTGTTGGGTTGGCGTATTTCGAGATTAGGATTTGTCACTCCGATTGTCGGAGAGGTATCTCTGGGCCCTCTCGGTAATGCACATCACTTAAGCCTTGCAAGCATTGCAACTAATGAGTTAGTTGCGGGATGATGTATTACGGAACGAGTAAAGAGACTTGCCGGTAACGAGATTGAACTAGGTATTGAGATACCGACGATCGAATCTCGGGCAAGTAACATACCGATGACAAAGGGAACAACGTATGTTGTTATGCGGTTTGACCGATAAAGATCTTCGTAGAATATGTAGGAACCAATATGAGCATCCAGGTTCCACTATTGGTTATTGACCGGAGACGTGTCTCGGTCATGTCTACATAGTTCTCGAACCCGTAGGGTCCGCACGCTTAACGTACGATGAAGTTATATTATGAGTTTATGTTGATGTACCGAAGTGTTCGGAGTCCCGGATGTGATCAGGACATGACGAGGAGTCTCGAAATGGTCGAGACATAAAGATTGATATATTGGAAGCCTATATTTGGATGTCGGAAGTGTTCCGGGTGAAATCGGGATTTTACCGGAGTACCGGGAGGTTACCGGAACCCCCGGGGCTTAATGGGCCTACATGGGCCTTAGTGGAAATAGAGGGAAGCAAGGGGAGTGGGCCCCCAAGGCCCAAACCGAATTGGTTTAGGGCAAGGGGGCCGGCCCCCTCTTTCCTTCTTCCCCTCTCTTTTCCTTCTCCCGAATCCTATTCCAACTAGGAAAGGGGGGAGTCCTACTCCCGGTGGGAGTAGGACTCCTCCTGGCGCGCCCTCTCCCTGGCCGGCCGCACCCCCTTGCTCCTTTATATACGGGGGCAGGGGGCACCCCATAGACACAACAATTGATCAGTTGATCTTTAGCCGTGTGCGGTGCCCCCTCCACCATAGTCCACCTCGATAATACTGTAGCGGTGCTTAGGCGAAGCCCTGCGTCGGTAGAACATCAACATCGTCACCACGCCGTCGTGCTGACGAAACTCTCCCTCAACACTCGGCTGGATCGGAGTTCGAGGGACGTCATCGGCTGAACGTGCTGAACTCGGAGGTGCCGTACGTTCGGTACTTGATCGGTCGGATCGTGAAGACGTACGACTACATCAACCCGTTGTGCTAACGCTTCCGCTTCGGTCTACGAGGGTACGTAGACATACTCTCCCCTCTCGTTGCTATGCATCACCATGATCTTGCGTGTGCGTAGAAATATTTGAAATTACTACGTTCCAACAGTGGCATCCGAGCCAGGTTTTATGCGTAGATGTCATATGCACGAGTAGAACACAAGTGAGTTGTGGGCGATATAAGTCATACTGCTTACCAGCATGTCACACTTTGGTTCGGCGGTATTGTTGGATGAAGCGGCCCGGACCGACATTACGCGTACGCTTACGCGAGACTGGTTTTACCGCCGTGCTATGCACACAGGTGACTAGCGGGTGTCAGTTTCTCCAACTTTAGTTGAACCGAGTGTGGCTACGCCCGGTCCTTGCGAAGGTTAAAACAGCACCAACTTGACAAACTATCGTTGTGGTTTTGATGCGTAGGTAAGAACGGTTCTTGCTAAGCCCGTAGCAGCCACGTAAAACTTGCAACAACAAAGTAGAGGACGTCTAACTTGTTTTTGCAGGGCATGTTGTGATGTGATATGGTCAAGACGTGATGAGATATAAGTTTTTGTATAGATGATCATGTTTTGTTGAAGTTATCGGCAACTGGCAGAAGCCTTATGGTTGTCTCTTTATTGCATAAGATGCAAGTGCCAAATAATTGCTTTACTTTATCGCTATGCGATAGCAATAGTTGCAAGAGCAATAGTTGGCGAGACGACCATGACGACACATTGATATAGATCAAGATGATGGAGATCATGGTGTCATGCCGGTGACGATGGAAATCATGACGATGCTTTGGAGATGGAGATCAAAGGCACAAGATGATGATGGCCATATCATGTCACATATTTTGATTGCATGTGATGTTTATCTTTTATGCATCTTATCTTGCTTAGTTGACGGTATTTATAAGATGATCTCTCACTAATTATCAAGAAGTGTTCTCCCTGAGTATGCACCATTGCGAAAGTTCTTCATGCTGAGACACCACGTGATGATCGGGTGTGATAGGCTCTACGTTCAAATACAACGGGTGCAAAACAGTTGCACACGCGGAATACTCAGGTTATACTTGACGAGCCAAGCATATACAGATATGGCCTCGGAACACGAGACCGAAAGGTCGAGCGTGAATCATATAGTAGATATGATCAACATAGTGATTCACCAATGAAACTACTCCATCTCACGTGATGATCGGACATGGTTTAGTTGATTGGATCACGTAATCACTTAGAGGATTAGAGGGATGTCTATCTAAGTGGGAGTTCTTAAGTAATATGATTAATTGAACTTAAATTTATCATGAACTTAGTCCTGGTAGTATTAGCATATCTATGTTGTAGATCAATAGCTCGCGTTTAGCTCCCCTGTTTTATTTTTGATATGTTCCTAGAGAAAACTAAGTTGAAAGATGTTAGTAGCAATGATGCGGATTGGATCCGTGATCTGAGGTTTATCCTCATTGCTGCACAGAAGAATTATGTCCTTGATGCACCGCTAGGTGACAAACCTATTGCAGGAGCAGATGCAGATGTTATGAACGTTTGGCTAGCTCAATATGATGACTACTTGATAGTTTAGTGCACCATGCTTAACATTAGAATCGGGACTTCAAAGACGTTTTGAACGTCATGGACCATATGAGATGTTCCAGGATTGAAGTAATATTTCAAGCAAATACCCGAGTTGAGAGATATGAAGTCTCCAACAAGTTCTATAGCTAAAAGATGGAGGAGAATAGCTCAAGCTAGTGAGCATGTGCTCAGATTGTCTAGTACTACAATCGCTTGAATCAAGTGGGAGTTAATCTTCCAGATAAAATAGTGATTGACAGAATTCTCTAGTCACCATCACCAAGTTAGTAGAACTTCGTGATGAACTATAATATGCAAGGGATAAAACGATTCCCAAGCTCTTCGTGATGCTGAAATCGACGAAGGTAGAAATCAAGAAAAGCATCAAGTTGATGGTAAACAAAACCACTAGTTTCAAGTAAAGGGACAAAGGGAAGAAAGGGGAACTTCAAGAAGAACAAGCAAGTTGCTGCTCAAGTGAAAAACCCAAGTCTGAACCTAAGCCTGAAACTGAGTGCTTCTACTACAAAGGGACTGGTCACTGGAAGCGGAACTACCCCAAGTAATTGGCGGATAAGAAGGATGGCAAAGTGAACATAGGTATATTTGATATACATGTTATTGATGTGTACTTTACTAGTGTTTATAGCAACCCCTCAGTATTTGATACTAGTTCAGTTGCTAAGAATAGTAACTCGAAACGGGAGTTGCAGAATGAACAGAGACTAGTTAAGGGTGAAGTGACGATGTGTGTTGGAAAGTGGTTCCAAGATTGATATGATCATCATCGCACACTCCCTATACTTTCGGGATTAGTGAAACCTAAATAAGATGTTATTTTGCGTTGAGCATGAATATGATTTGATCATGTTTATTGCAATACGGTTATTCATTAATTAGAGAATAATTGTTGTTCTGTTTACATGAATAAAACCTTCTATGGTCATACACCCAATGAAAATGGTTTTGGATCTCGATCGTAGTGATACACATATTCATAATATTGAACCAAAAGATGCAAAGTTAATAATGATAGTGCAACTTATGTGGCACTGCCGTTTAGGTCATATTGGTGTAAAGCGCATGAAAAAACTCCATGCTGATGGGCTTTTGGAATCACTTGATTATGAATCAGTTGATGCTTGCGAACCATGCCTCATGGGCAAGATGACTAAGACTCCGTTCTTCGGAACAATGGAGCGAGCAACAGATTTGTTGGAAATCATACATACTGATGTATGTGGTCCGATGAATATTGAGGCTCGCGGCAGGTATCATTATTTTCTGATCTTCACAGATGATTTGAGCAGATATGAGTATATCTACTTGATGAAACACAAGTCTGAAACATTTGAAAAGTTCAAAGAATTTCAGAGTGAAGTGGAGAATCATCGTAACAAAAATAAAAGTTTCTACGATATGATCGCAGAAGTAAAATATTTGAGTTACGAGTTTGGCCTTCAGTTAAAACAATGTGAAATAGTTTCACTACTCACGCCACCTGGAACACCAATAATGGTGTGTCCGAACATCATAACCGTACTTTAGATATGGTGATCTATGATGTCTCTTACCGATTTACCACTATCGTTTTGGTTATGCATTAGAGACAGCTGCATTCACGTTAAATAGGGCATAAATCCGTTGAGACGACACCATATGAACTGTGGTTTGGCAAGAAACCTAAGTTGTCGTTTCTTAAAGTTTGGGGTTGCAATGCTTATGTGAAAAAGCTTCAACCTGATAAGCTAGAACCCAAATCGGAGAAGTGCGTCTTCATAGGATACCCAAAAGAAACTGTTGGGTACACCTTCTATCACAGATCCGAAGGCAAGATATTCTGTTGCTAAGAATGGATCCTTTCTAGAGAAGGAGTTTCTCTCGAAAGAAGTGAGTGGGAGGAAAGTAGAACTTGATGAGGTAACTGTACCTCCCTTATTGGAAAGTAGTTCATCACAGAAACCTGTTCCTGTGACTACTACACCAATTAGTGAGGAAGCTAATGATGATGATCATGTAACTTCAGATCAAGTTACTACCGAACCTCGTAGGTAAACCAGAGTGAGATCCGCACCAGAGTGGTAGTAATCCTGTTCTGGAGGTCATGTTACTTGACCATGACGAACCTACGAACTATGAGGAAGCGATGATGAGCCCAGATTCCGCAAAATGGCTTGAGGCCATGAAATCTGAGATGGGATCCATGTATGAGAACAAAGTATGGACTTTGGTTGACTTGCCCGATGATCGGCAAGCCATAGAGAATAAATGGATCTTCAAGAAGAAGACTGACGCTGACGGTAATGTTACTGTCTACAAAGCTCGACTTGTTGCGAAAGTTCGACAAGTTCAAGGAGTTGACTACGATGAGACTTCTCACCCGTAGCGATGCTTAAGTCTGTCCGAATCATGTTAGCAATTGCCGCATTTTATGATTATGAAATTTGGCAAATGGATGTCAAAACTGCATTCCTGAATGGATTTCTGGAAGAAGAGTTGTATATGATGCAACCGAAGGTTTTGTCGATCCAAAGGGCTAACAAAGTGTGCAAGCTCCAGCGATCCATTTATGGACTGGTGCAAGCCTCTCGGAGTTGGAATAATACGCTTTGATAAGTTGATCAAAGCATATAGTTTTATACAGACTTGCGGTGAAGCCTGTATTTACAAGAAAGTGAGTGGGAGCACTACAACATTTCTGATAAGTATATGTGAATGACATATTGTTGATCGGAGATAATGTAGAATTATTCTGCAAAGCATAAAGGAGTGTTTGAAAGGAGTTTTTCAAAGAAAGACCTCGTGAAGCTGCTTACATATTGAGCATCAAGATCTATAGAGATAGATCAAGACGCTTGATAAGTTTTTCAAAAGTACATACCTTGACAAGATTTTGAAGTAGTTCAAAATGGAACAGTCAAAGAAAGAGTTCTTGCCTGTGTTACAAGGTGTGAAACTTGAGTAAGACTCAAAGCCCGACCACGGCAGAAGATAGAAAGAGAATGAAAGTCATTCCCTATGCCTGCCATAGGTTCTATAAAGTATGCCATGCTGTGTACCAGATCTATTGTATACCCTACACTGATTTTGGCAAGGGAGTACAATAGTGATCTAGGAGTAGATCACTGGAAGCGGTCAAAATTATCCTTAGTGGAATAAGGATATGTTTCTCGATTATGGAGGTGACAAAAGGTTCGTCGTAAAGGGTTACGTCGATGCAAGTTTTGACACTGATCCAGATGACTCTAAGTCTCAATCTGGATACATATTGAAAGTGGGATGCAATTAGCTAGAGTAGCTCCTGCAGAGCCATTGTTGACATAGAAATTTGCAAAATACTTACGGATCTGAATGTGGCAGACCCGTTGACTAAACTTCTCTCACAAGCAAAACATGATCACACCTTAGTACTCTTTGGGTGTTAATCACATAGCGATGTGAACTAGATTATTGACTCTAGTAAACCCTTTGGGTGTTGGTCACATGTCGATGTGAACTATGGGTGTTAATCACATGGTGATGTGAACTATTGGTATTAAATCACATGGCGATGTGAACTAGATTATTGACTCTAGTGCAAGTGGGAGACTGAAGGAAATATGCCCTAGAGGCAATAATAAAGTTATTATTTATTTCCTTATATCATGATAAATGTTTATTATTCATGCTAGAATTGTATTAACCGGAAACATAATACATGTGTGAATACATAGACAAACAGAGTGTCACTAGTATGCCTCTACTTGACTAGCTCGTTGATCAAAGATGGTTATGTTTCCTAACCATAGACATGAGTTGTCATTTGATTAACGGGATCACATCATTAGGAGAATGATGTGATTGACTTGACCCATTCCGTTAGCATAGCACTTGATCGTTTAGTTTGTTGCTATTGCTTTCTTCATGACTTATACATGTTCCTATGACTATGAGATTATGCAACTCCCGTTTACGGAGGAACACTTTGTGTGCTACCAAACGTCACAACGTAACTGGGTGATTATAAAGGTGCTCTACAGGTGTCTCCAAAGGTACTTGTTGGGTTGGCGTATTTCGAGATTAGGATTTGTCACTTCCGATTGTCGGAGAGGTATCTCTGGGCCCACTCAGTAATGCACATCACTTAAGCCTTGCAAGCATTGCAACTAATGAGTTAGTTGCGGGATGATGTATTACGGAACGAGTAAAGAGACTTGCCGGTAACGAGATTGAACTAGGTATTGAGATACCGACGATCGAATCTCGGGCAAGTAACATACCGATGACAAAGGGAACAACGTATGTTGTTATGCGGTTTGACCGATAAAGATCTTCATAGAATATGTAGGAGCCAATATGAGCATCCAGGTTCCGCTATTGGTTATTGACCGAGACGTGTCTCGGTCATGTCTACATAGTTCTCGAACCCGTAGGGTCCGCACGCTTAAAGTTCGATGACGGTTATATTATGAGTTTATGTGTTTGATGTACCGAAGGTAGTTCGGAGTCCCGGATGAGATCGGGGACATGACGAGGAGTCTCGAAATGGTCGAGACATAAAGATCGATATATTGGACGACTATATTCGGACATCGGAAAGGTTCCGAGTGATTCGGGTATTTTTCGGAGTACCGGGAGTTACGGGAATTCGCCGGGGAGTGTATGGGCCTTATTGGGCTTTAGGGGAAGAGAGAGAGAGGCAGGCCCGCCGCCCCCAAGGCCTAGTCCGAATTGGACTAGGGGGAAGGGCTGCGCCCCCTCCTTCCTTCTCTTCTCTTTTCCCTTTCCTTCTCTCCTACTCCTACTACTTGGAAGGGCTCCTAGTTCTACTAGGAAAAGGGGAATCCTACTCCCGGTGGGAGTAGGACTCCCCTAGGGCGCGCCATAGAGAGGGCCGGCCCCTCCCCTCCTCCACTCCTTTATATACGTGGCCAGGGGGCACCCCATAGACACAACAATTGATCTCTTAGCCGTGTGCGGTGCCCCCCTCCACCATAATCCACTCGATCATATCGTAGCGGTGCTTAGGCGAAGCCCTGCGTCGTAGAACATCATCATCGTCACCACGCCATCGTGCTGACGAAACTCTCCCTCAACACTCGGCTGGATCGGAGTTCGAGGGACGTCATCGAGTTGAACGTGTGCAGAACTCGGAGGTGCCTGCGTTCGGTACTTGATCGGTCGGATCGTGAAGACGTACGACTACATCAACCGCGTTGTGCTAACGCTTCCGCTTTCGGTCTACGAGGGTACGTGGACAAACACTCTCCCCTCTCGTTGCTATGCATCACCATGATCTTGCGTGTGCGTAGGATTTTTTTGAAATTACTACGTTCGCCAACATCTTTTGATATATAAAAAAAGTGGCACTAGCGTGCCAAAACATTGCCTCAAATTAATAGTGCCACTAGATTAAGGTGCAAAATAATAACATTACTGCTTTATCATGGCAGTGCCAAAACAGTAGCACAAGAGCAGGATCAACATGCAGGATCTTTGGCAAACGGTCAGACCAAAAAGGAACATACCTTCGTGATGGGAACCATATCTGCAGTCAACGCCATCGTAGAAGGGATGACACCAGTCACCAACATGGATGATTTACCAGTGGCATTACATAAGAGCGGTTCAGGGTAACAAACATCAGAAGAGGATATCTGGGTTGGTCCCATTTTTGTTTGGTATATAGCCACCTTATACTGTGTGAGGCTAGCAAATCTAGTGCTGGACTTACTCTATTGACTTGTCCCCCAGTCCCCACTTTCTTTCCTTTTCAACCAATAGATCGGGTTTATATTGAGTTTGTACTGCGTTCCCTTTATTCCCTATTAGACCTAGAGACCAGTTGGATAGCCAGTCTCTGCTACTTTTCGCCCCCATTATTTCCTCTTTCGACCAAGTCCTAGATTCAGGTAACAAATCTTCCCCCACCCCACCCCCTTTCTTCCTTGTTTGAACCAAGTACTACTAGATTCGAGTGCATGAACTAGTTTTACCTCTTAACAGTAAAAAATTAGGTGGTTTTCGAACAGCCGATCGATCCTATCTACACGAGGGGGCCTGAGAAATAGTAAAAGATACAAATGCAGCGACGTCAGGAGCTCGGGAAGTAGAGCAAGGCCGGTTTCGAAGGAAGTTATACCTGAGGGTCGCCGGGATGTCGCTAGGTGGGCGGCGGGAGGCCGGATCTGCCCACACTACGGCAGCGAGGAAGAAGGGGTGGGAGGCCCTCCCTCGCCAGCGATGCTTGGGAGAGAACGGCAAGGCACGCTGATCGGGACGCGCCGGCAGTGGGTAAGAGCCGTCGCCGAGGACGACCGCGTGAACGTTGCACCTTCTCACCTTCCCCGGGAGAGGATCCGGCTGGATCTGTGACCAGCGGTGAGTAGAGAGAGAGTGTGTGGCCACCGCTGTCGTGTTTAGATCTGGAGAGGACGAGACAGTGTGAAGAGAGCAACACTAGCAAGCAAGCGCGGAGGCTCCTGCCTATATAGTGGAGTACTAGTTTTCTTTTGTCTACCGGCCGGAGCCGGCTTGACCTCGGCAATGACTGTCGAGAAGTCTTCATGCACGTGCCCCGGAGGCGCAGTTGTCGTCATTTTGATCTGAAGCACCGGATTATAACATATAACACGAAAAAATGCCACATGACAAGAAATCATAACCTCACTGCCCAAAGGAGACAAGATGAATCCCGACGGACAAACTAGACGAGATCAAAGCTCAAATTAAAGATAAACTCGTAGAAAAGGGGTCCGTCGATAGATGTCCTAATTAACATAGCCGGCTTGACCTAGATGGCAGCCGAGTAGTCTTCGTGCATGTGCCCCCAATGACTAGCCCAACTCAGTTGTCGCTGTTTAACCCTCGAAGTGATCTGAAGAACATGACACCTAATTTTGCGAGATGACAAGAAACCTTTTTTTAGATTTCTCACCAGAACTACAGCCCTGTACAACACAGCCTGCACGATATGTAGACGATAGCCAATCCAGGCGTGTCTGCTGGAGTCTGGTCACATGCATGGATGAACTGATCTTCCGTGTCTTGCAGGGATCGTCCAGGTACCAACGTATGTGTACTTCTATTAACTCACCCGACTTGCGGGGCCGGGGAGTGTGCCTATGGTCGGTTCTCAATTGCGTCCCACATGTGTGTGCAAACAATATGAACGCGTTCCATTTGGAGAGCGGCGTGCCAGACCGACCGACCGTCTGGGGTGCGACGCGAACGCGACGGGCGTGCTGTATACTCCGTACATGTGTACCACCGTTTTCTTGAGGCTTTGCTCCATGGCGCAATCCATGGATACAAAATTACTATACTGTACTATTTAAAAGTTGAGGGCGGGGCTTTTCCCACGTGGTAGGCGGGGCAATTCCGCCGCGATTCGACAGAGACGCAAGAAGATGAGGGATTAGGCTGCTGCAAACGTAGGGTTGTGTGATTTGATAGTGAGTTACTGCTGGACAGGTGGGGCCCGGTGATTTGACTTGCCATTATCATTTTAACTACCGTGCTATGACCGGCGTGAGTCTCCCAATTCCTGACCACCTCCATATAGGTGCCTCTCCTGATGCTCCACCATGTAGGGGCTGGCTCTTGCTTGAGAGCCCACTCCTCCACTTTTTCCTTGCCTCTTTCCCCCACATATGCAATAATGCCATGTAAAGCGGGCTTATAGCCCACTATTGCACTTGATCCTACAGGTGCTAAGCCTGCCACATAGGCATAAGTCTGATGCGACAAGTTAATTAAGAAGAGAGAGACTAGTTTGGTGACCACAGGAAGAAACAGTGATAAGAGCGTGTGCCTAGATGAAGCAAACTTAGCAACAAAAAACTAAGAACCTATGCATTGGGGACTTGAGTTGCTAAGCCATTTAATGCCCATAGCACCTCATCTAAGCACCATTTCATTGGAAGAGGTCACTCCTTGGCAAATGCAATAAATACTACGAAGAAAGAGATAGAGAGAAGTAAACAAAAAATACTCTTATAACCAACCTTATAGCTAACCTTGTTGTATGAGTGACTAAGTGATGACTATGTATGACATGCCAACATCAGATAGCCTAACGCACCGTGTTAAATCTCCAAGGGCGCGACCGCGCGAGCGAGGCGACGGTCGTGGTAGGCGCGACCATGATACGGGCTGCTGGCAGCCCTTGGATCTGAGATCGAACGGTCGCATGCTAAGTTGCTGAAAATTTGCAGAATAACCCTCTAGGATAGGATATTCACCCATAGGTCTAGAATCACGCCATGCAACCGTTCGATCTCAGATCCAAGGGCTCTCGGAAGCCCGTATCATGGGAGAATGGAAAGCTTCGTATCACCTGTAATTTTCCCGACGCTTGACATGACATCGAAAGCCATTTAATTGGGCGTCGAGTAGACATGACATCTAATTGGGCCCCCATAGTACTGTGCATGAATCCATTTATCCACCAGGCAAGCCACTACCCTGCCATTCGCACGCGCCCCCCACTCGACATTTTTACAATCGATAAACCGCTCCTAGTCGTCCCGTCCTTTCACATTACGCAGTTCCACTAATCCTAACCCTCCTCCCAAATCCATGGCGTCCCAAATCTCCATGATCGGCGGTGAGTACAAGGTTAGAACCATCACCGGCGATGAGTTCGACGTCATCTACACCCGTTCTTCCGCAACGGTGAAAGAATGCCTTGCTCGCTTCAAACGCATGTTCGAAAACTCAAATGATGAGTGGGTCGCTGGGCTAGATGTTGAGTACACCACAGTCCTGGGAAGCGAGAAGAAATCTAAAGGAGGCAGAGAAGAAGAAGCCCGCCATGATCCAGGTTTGCGTGCATGACTTATGCTTGGTCTACCACATATGCCATGCCGACGTTGAGTGCGAGGAATTTAAGAAGTTCCTCAAGGGCGGCCGAGTCAAATTCGTTACTGTAGACTTTAGGAACGACAAGGAAATCCTGGGTCGGATAGGCCTCGTTGTAGGCGACCCCTTCGACCTCCAGAAGGAAGGGCTGGTGCCCTCCCTTGATCAGCCTTCAATGCTGACCCTGGCAGGAGCCATGGTTCATCCTTCGTACGGTAAACTAAGAAACCTCCGTACACGTTTCATCGTATGCATGGCAGTGGAATGTACTAGATATAGACCACATCCACTATGCTGCAATGGATGGCTACCTTTGTTTCAATATCTACAAGGGTTGGATGAAGAGCAAGAGCCAAGTGTGCGGTTCAAGCAAAGAAGTATCGCCCAAGAGGAAGAGGGACAAGGACGAAGTCGAGGACGTGGACGAGGACTCCGAGTAAGGTGGCAGTGTCGTTGCTCATGGTGGTTCTAATGCAGTGTCTAGATTAGTTGCTTAGTTTAATTTCTGGTGTGCTTAGTTTTATTTGAGGGGTGTGTTGTGCTGAGCCCCCAGCAGAACTATGTTATGTTTCTTCTCGTTATATTTCGTACATTTCATCTTTTAGTTGGTATAGTACTACCACTCGTTTCTTGACATTATATACGTACAATATATATGGCCAACATCATATAGCCAGCAGTTTAGTTGTCAAAGAATTTCAGGGTGCTTAGTTTTGTCAAAGAATTCCAGGGTGCTTAGTTTTATTTGAGGGGTGTGTTGTGCTGGACACCATTAACTTATCATTGTGAGAATCGGCTTATTTTTGTCATGTAACATGGTCAACGGGTTTGACGTGAAAATAACAATGTCTAATGGCATTTCTGAGCAAACATCTAACTTAACGATGGCATTTTTTAGATATCTAATTGCATTTTTGAGCAGGCATCTCACGGATCGATGGCATTTTTTGAGTAGTTGTAACTTCTAATGGCAAAACTGAGTAGTGATACACAACTAGTGGCATAAATAATAAGAACCCAAGAATTAAATAGGTATGCTAATTTCTTTATTTCTTTATACCTTTGTGTGCGAAACAATATACGCTGCCTCCCCAGATTTTCTTTACAGAGGCAACATAGAACTATATGAGTGCCCTGTTAAATTTTGGAATTATTCCTGGGTTCGTTTGGCCTTTTTATACATTAATTGAGTTTCTGGTCATTTAATGTGCATAATTCAAATTTGAACTACAAGCACATGCTCCCGTGCACCAAAGTTGATGAAAAATCACATGTGTGTCCTCGGTGAATTTCTAGGTCCCATGCAAGAAATGGGAATGAAATTCAAACATCTGGGCATCGTGGTTCGGCCGAGAACATTGAGAAGCTTGGTTTTAAAATTCTTGTAAATCCAAAACACGCCTGAAAATCATGAAACTTGGCATGGTGTCATGTCATGGTACTACCATGCTGTGGTAAAAAAATGCAGAATAGGAACAAGTTTTGGTATAAGTTTCTTGCAAACCGGAGCTTCTCTCAAGAAGGCTCGTGGTTCTGAGAGGGAACGTGTCACCTTTGTGTGCATAATTCAAATTTTAAATACAAGCACATGCTCCAGTGCACCAAAGCTGGTTGAAAAATCACATGTGTGTCCTCGGGTAAATTTCTAGGTCCCATGCCAGAAATGGGAATGAAATTCAAACATCTGGGCGTCATGGCTCGGCTGGAAACATTGAGAAACTTGGTTTTTTAATTCCTGTAAATCCGAAACACGCATGAAAATCATGAAACTTGGCTTGGTGTCATGACATGGCAC
Organism: Triticum urartu; assembly: GCF_003073215.2. NCBI lineage: Eukaryota > Viridiplantae > Streptophyta > Magnoliopsida > Poales > Poaceae > Triticum > Triticum urartu. The sequence continues at coordinate 288,864,383 of NC_053022.1, forward strand.
CAACATGCTGTGGTAATTTTGCTGTCCGATTTGCGAAGGCGCACACATTAACAATCAACAAAGTCATTTTGGAACAAGTGTTGTCACGTTACAATCGGAAACACAAGTATTATTGAAACCATGGGCGTTCTATTTACCATTTACGTGCTGCCACGCATCCCCTTTTTTTATTAGCTAGGAGGCGCGTGCAGGGTAGCTATTTGAGTACGGGAGGCGTGCGATCAGACCCCTGCGCGTGCTTATCGGGAGGAGAGCCCTTTGACCTCCATCTGCCGTCCACCTCTCTCCCAAGGTCTCCATTAATGGCGCCCGAGCCTCTGTTTAATGGCGTGGCAATGTCTCACTCGACTGAGATTTAAGAGAGAAAAAAGAAAATCTGAAAAGAAATTTTTGCACGGATCTTGATGTAAGATCCGACGGACCTATATAGCATCTACTGCGACTTATAGCAAGACTGATGAATATATATAAGGACGACGAGAGTGGATAATAATTGTCTTACATAATTAGGAAGATAATTAAAAAAGCCACATGCGGCTACGCCCGAAATACACAAGGGCAAAAGAAGAAGGAAGACGCATACAACGATCTGGCTCGCTGATCTCTACTTTCTTTATGCGCTGCAGGTCGCGGAGACTAGTTCTCGCGCGGGCGATGATCTCTTTCATCAGTTTCATGTCCTTAATACGCTGCTTGGCAGCATCCATGGATTCCTCCACCAGCCTGTTGCGCTCGATGCGGAGCATGGCATTCTCGTCCATAAGTTTCTTGATGATGACGCCCGTCCTCTGCAACAGGCAGCGGTCTCCTCCTCCTGCTTCGCCCTTCCGGCGATCTTCGCCCTCAGCAGGTCGCGCTCGCCCCGGAGCTTCGCATTGCCCTCCCCTAGTTGCGATGACACCGGTAGCCTCGTCCTGCATCCTCGCCCAGCCGAGATCTGATCCATCTGGCTATGGACTATCGCATGCATGCGCCTGTAAGAGTCCTCGCCTGCCCGCGAGAAATTTTCCCAGGCCGCCGCGGCGCGGCGGGACCTCCCTGCTGCTTCGGCGGCGCGGCGATCTCTGCTGCTTCCGCGGCGTGGCCGGACCAGTCTGCTACATCGACGGCGCGGCGGGACCTCGTGCTGCTTCGGCGGCGGCGGGACCTCTGTGCTGCTACTGCTGCGCGGCTGGACATGTCGGCTGCTTTCGCGGCGAGGCGGGACATCTCTCGTGCTTCCTCTTCCATGCTCACCTCTCCCTGGTGGAAATCTCTCGACCCAGAACTCACGCTGGCTATGGCTTGATTGTTTCTTGTGGATGAGGAGTTGAGGAGGAATGTGCAGTCATTTTCGGTTAGGTAGTTCCCCTTTTTATAACCTAAGTACTAGCACTAGTACTAAAACCTGCATAGTGGGAACACGTTCAGGTTTGGTACGTACTGGTAGGTGTGAGCAGGCTTGCACTTAATTGTAGCACTAGTACTTTCGAATGTGATGGGAACAAGGTAAAGATTAATTGATGGTTTTTGGTTTCGAGGCCCGAAACGGCTCCCGATGAGTTTAGTGGAACATAAATTTCAAGTAGACTACACTGCTCAGATGCGTAAATATTATGTTACTGTCAAAAATTGGCACAAAATACGAAGGAGACCAATGGAAGTACTACTAGCAACCCATGATTTAACTACTCGCATGCGCGCAGTGGAGTAGTAATGTCTTTCTTCCGCCCTCACGTCCACTCAATTTGCATGCGCTGTATTAATTGACCATCAATGAAGTGAAGGACTTTACACGCGTCAAATTATCACATGGGGTGGATCTTGGTACAAAATTGCGTCCGCCCGTGTACCCGCGTGTGCGTGCGAGGGAATGAGTGCGTGCGTGGCGTGCGTGCACATCTTCGCTTCGTGCATGTACCGCCAGTGTGGCTCAGGGAGGACGAGTACATTCTTCTGGAACCAGCAGCACGTCACTGTGATCAATCCACACAAGGATGTCGCGACAACGCCTCCACATGTGCCACGTGCCCACGTGGCTTCATGAACTGTAAGAGAGACACTGTGTAGCGTGCCATTGTGTTTTGCACATACTCGAAGTACTAGTAAGGTACACGTGCATTGCACGGTCAGATTTTGCAACCAAATTTGAATAAATACCACACTGTAGCATGTAAGCTCTGAGTCATATATGCCTGATGTAGACCTTCGTTTAATTCTTATAGTTCATCTCATTCAAAATCAATTAGTTTTTATAAAAAAACCTAGGGCCTCTTTGATTCGTAGGATTTCCAAAATGCGGAATAGGAAGAACATGGGATTAGAGTGGAATGTCGTCTTGAATCCTACAGGATGGTACGAGTGTTTGATTGTGCATAGAAAAAAACGCAGAATTCTTTCAAAGAGGTTTGAGTGGATGGATGTTTCCTATGAAATCTAGCAAATGAATCATATGGAAAAATTCCTATGGTTTACTCTCTT
>NC_053022.1:288867842-288888263 GCF_003073215.2 Triticum urartu
ACCAAAGTTGATTGAAAAATCACATGTGTGTCCTCAGGTGAATTTCTAGGTCACATGCAAGAAATGGGAATGAAATTCAAACATCTGGGCATCATGGTTCAGCCAAGAACATTGAGAAGCTTGGTTTTAAAATTCTTGTAAATCCAAAACACGCCTGAAAATCATGAAACTTGGCATGGTGTCATGTCATGGTACTACCATACTATGGTAAAATAATTAGCAGAATAGGAACAAGTTTTGGTATAAGTTTCTTGCAAACCGGAGGTTCTCTCAAGAAGGCTCGTGGTTCTGAGAGGGAACGTGTCACCTTTGTGTGCATAATTCAAATTTTAAATACAAGCACATGCTCCAGTGCACCAAAGCTAGTTGAAAAATCACATGTGTGTCCTCGGGTAAATTTCTAGGTCCCATGCCAAAAATGGGAATGAAATTCAAACATCTGGGCGTCATGGCTCGGCTGGAAACATTGAGAAACTTGGTTTTTTAATTCCTGTAAATCCAAAACACGCATGAAAATCATGAAACTTGGCTTGGTGTCATGACATGGCACCAACATGCTGTGGTAATTTTGCTGTCCGATTTGCAAAGGCGCACACATTAACAATCAACAAAGTCATTTTGGAACAAGTGCTGTCACGTTACAATAGGAAACACAAGTATTATTGAAACCGTGGGAGTTCTATTTACCATTTACGTGCTGCCATGCGTCCTCTTTTTTTATTAGCTAGAAGGCGCTGTGCAGGGTAGCTATTTGAGTACGGGAGGAGTGCGAGCCCTTTGACCTCCATCTGCCGTCCACCTCTCTCCCAAGGTCTCCATTAATGGTGCCCGAGCCTCTGTTTAATGGTGTGACATTGTCTCACTCGACTGAGATTTAAGAGAGAAAAAAGAAAATCTGCAAAGAAAATTTTGGACGGATCTTGATGTAAGATCTGACGGACCTATATAGCATCTACTGCGACTTATAGCAAGACTGATGAATGTGTGGGCCGCACAAGGCACCAACACGACACGAGCTTCATCTGCCTGGTGCGCATGTAGTCGGGTGAGTTGTCCAAGTATAGACACAACCAGGCCCTCGTTGGTATCCACGCCTCGACTTTGGCTGGTCATAGTGGAGAGTAGCATAGACTAGTTACTAGTCTATGTTACTAGTACCTTCATAGTGGGTAGTGTCATATAGTAAATGCATAATTTGGCGACGAGCGCTCTCTATATGTACCACCTTTTTCTTTAATTAAATCTTGTTAGTTTTGCTCCATGGCGCAATCCATCAATACTACTACTGTACAAATGTATACATTTTTTAAAAGGCTAGAGGGCGGGGCAGTCTATCTTGGTCCTTTTCACGAGAGGCGAGGGCCTTTATGATTTGACGGCTCATTACTGCTGGAAGGCAGGGCCTTGTGATTTGAATGCTTGTTTACTAAATGGCACGACCTGAGGAGGAGCAAAGAACCGTGCGGTATACTCAAGTTTTCCTCTGGAGTACGATGGAGGAGCACGAAACACGGCAACCCAGTGCCATATCCTCTACTCTCTACTCTTATTATATATTACTAGCAAGAGGCATTGTTCTATTGGCGATAAAGAATGATCTAATTTGCTAGTCATCTCATTTTTAGCATTATTCTATTCATGCCTCGCAGAGAAGGTGACACGTGCAGCCAAACACCCGAAGCAAAATAAGAAACACAGGAGCAAAAGAAGAAGCAGGATTATCACCCCCAAAAAAGAAGGAAGACACACACACAAGTCTGGGGCGCTGCTCTCACTACATGAAAGGGTTGCTGGCCGCGGAGTCGTAACTGCTTCTTCATCGCCTCCATGACCTCCATCTCCTTCCATGTCTCCTCCGCCATCTTCATCATTGTGTCCATGACGCGGGATTTCTCGACGCGAGCCTTCATCATCTATTCCACAGCCACATTACGTACCTTGACAGCAGTTGGGTGCCCGATGCGGAGCTTCGCCAACTCCTCCTTCTGTTCCATGACGAGGGCCTGCAACATCTTCATCGAGGAACTACTATTCTCATGCAGCTTCTTCCAGCCAGCGTTCTCCTACTTCCGCAGGTCGAGCTCGTGGCAGAGCTTCGCCTTGTCCTCCTGAAGTTGTAGGATTTCACTGGTCGCCTTCTTCTCCGAGGCAATGCTCTTCTTCAGCAGCATCACCATGCCGACGATCAACTCCCCCTACTCATTGAGCTCAGCGGGCATGTCATCGAGGCTCTCCTTCAGCAGCTCCACCAAGCCGTGGATGAACTCCTTCTGCTTATTGAGGTGCTTATTGAGCTGATCAGGGCATGCCGTCGAGGGATAACGACTCCAGCGCCGCCAGCTCGGCATGTTCGCCTCCGCGTCTAGGGCGCTCCTGGGAGCCATCGCCTGCCCGTGAGAGATCTTTCGAGGTCTCTGCGTGGCGGTGAGCCCTCTTTTTCCGCAGCCTTGGTTGCCGCTCCCTTGTATGAGTAGTTCTCGACCTAGAGCTCTACACCGGCCATGGCAAGGACGGACGAAGAAGAGACTTATGAGGAGGAAGGTAGAGTAATTTTCGGTTAGGTAGTTCCCCTTTTTATAACCTAAGTACTAGCACTAGTACTAAAACCTGCATAGTGGGAACACGTTCAGGTTTGGTACGTACTGGTAGGTGTGAGCAGGCTTGCACTTAATTGTAGCACTAGTACTTTCGAATGTGATGGGAACAAGGTAAAGATTAATTGATGGTTTTTGGTTTCGAGGCCCGAAACGGCTCCCGATGAGTTTAGTGGAACATAAATTTCAAGTTTACTGCACTACTCAGATGCGTAAATATTATGTTACTGTCAAAAATTGGCACAAAATACGAAGGAGACCAATGGAAGTACTACTAGCAACCCATGATTTAACTACTCGCATGCGCGCAGTGGAGTAGTAATGTCTTTCTTCCGCCCTCGCGTCCACTCAATTTGCATGCGCTGTATTAATTGACCATCAATGAAGTGAAGGACTTTACACGTGTCAAATTATCACATGGGGTGGATCTTGGTACAAAATTGCGTCCGCCCGTGTACCCGCGTGTGCGTGCGAGGGAATGAGTGTGTGCGTGGCATGCGTGCACATCTTCGCTTCGTGCATGTACCGCTAGTGCGGCTCAGGGAGGACGAGTACATTCTTATGGAACCAGCAGCACGTCACTGTGATCAATCCACATAGGGATGTCGCGACAACACCTCCACATGTGCCACGTGCCCACGTGGCTTCATGAACTATAAGAAAGACACTGTGTAGCGTGCCATTATGTTTTGCACATACTCGAAGTACTAGTAAGGTACACGTGCATTGCACGCGTCAGATTTTGCAACCAAATTACGAATAAATACCACACTGTAGCATGTAAGCTCTGAGTCATATATGCCTGATGTAAACCTTCGTTTAATTCTTATAGTCCATATCATTCAAAATCAATTAGTTTTTATAAAAAACCTAGGGCCTCTTTGATTCGTAGGATTTCCAAAACGCGGGAATAGGAAGAACATGGGATTAGAGTGGAATGTCGTCTTGAATCCTACAGGATGGTACGAGTGTTTGATTGTGCATAGAAAAAACGCAGAATTCTTTCAAAGAGGTTTGAGTGGATGGGATGTTTCCTATGAAATCTAGTGCAAATGAATCATATGGAAAAATTCCTATGGTTTACAATCCTACGAATCAAACAACCAAGATAGGAAAAATTCCTAAGGATTAGAATCCTCCAAAATTCCTTCGAGAATCCTTTGAATCAAAGAAGCCCTTAATCTATTTTATGATTCATGGAATTGTGCGTTGTAAAGCATAAAGTACAAACAAATAATGGCAATTCAACTAGAAAAAAAGTTTGGGCAGTTATGATACGGAAGATTCTAGAACAAAGGAGAACCACTGTTGTTTTGAGATTTGTGCATTATGCTTAAGTTCAACCATGGAGTCTGCTAGATTGTACATGTGGCAAAATCCGGTGGGGGCTAGAAGATGGTGCGAGGGGCCGAGTGGAGGGAGACTATGAAGGAGTGCACAACTGCGAGATCGATATTTAGAGAGAGGGGGCGAGAACGTGCGCTGTTGCGCGCAGTGGCGGAGCCATGAAAAATGTCCCATGAGCTAGGGGCCAAGCATTGCTAATCCTTTACGAGGAGGGCCAATTCATCAACTTAAACCATTTTTACCAGCAATTGTCTAATGATCACATTCATATTAGCCTCGATATATAGTGATGTTAGGGGGGCAGGCCCTTGCTGCCCCCTGTCTTGGCCATTGTGCGCGCGTCTGAGAGATGAAGCGGAAGGCATGGATGATGAGAGGGGGGCGTTGGATATATAATTAATGTGGGTGTATTAGCTATATATGTAATCCTATATAGAGAGGTGTAGATTGATCGATGTGGACGTGGGAAAGAGGGTGAGACCTCACTAGATATATAGATTGATCGGTTTATGTGGAAAACTATGAAAGACCTAGCTATATACACGCACACATAGAGGAACATCGATCGTTGCGCATGCACGTGAGAGATAAAGAATGCCCGATATGATGGAGAGGGGGATGTGTGTGTGTGTGCCTTCATGGGAGACCGACCTAAAGAAAAAGATTGCATGTGTGCGATGGATAATGCCGACTGGTAGTGTGTGTGCATGCATGCACGAGAGAAAGTTAGTGGTACAATTAAAAAGAGAAGACCAATGTGTGGGTGTAAAAGACTAGGTGAGGTCATAATCAATGTAAAGTTGAATTCAAATATTTGAATAAGAGATCTTGATGTTTGAAACCCATGCATGCATGAATATAACGGAGATCTGTGCGATGTGGTTTGGAAACGAGCATGTTGCAATGTATACACATTGAACAAGGTCAGATTGGTTTGAATTTGAGATACCGATGGCAGACATCATTTGGCCACATTGCATCCGTGCATGGACAAACTATTCTAATTGGAGATGATGGGTGGCTTTCGCATCACATATCTATATCTATACCCCTATATATATTATATTTTTTATTTTTTATATAGTGTGCGGATAACTTTAACTTTGAAAGATGGTAGTTGGATGAGGCCAATCCGATGGTGCAGAGCTGGCAAATTTGAGCACTACTGGCCATTGGATATCATCTAGATTCCACCAGATTTTGCCACATGTACAATCTAGAAGACTCTATGGTTGAACTTAAGAATAATGCACAAACCTCAAAACACAAGCACTTCATCTTTGTTCTAGAATCTTTCGTATCATAATTGCCCAAATGTTTTTCTACATGATTTGTTTTTACGTTATGCCTTACAACGCACAATTCCATGAATCTTAAAATAGATTAGCTTTCTTATAAAAACTAGATGATTTTGAATGAAATGAACTATAAGAATTAAACGAACATCTACATCATGCATATATGACTCAAAGCTTACATGCTATAATGTGGTATTTATTCATAATTTGGTTGCCAAATCCCATGCGTGCAATGCACGCGTACCTTACTAGTCTCAATGGTGTCTGTGTGTGTGTTGTGCGTGTTAAACACATTGTACGTAGTATATCATACTAGTCTAAATTGTCTTTTTTCGGTACACGTTAAGCTTGTTATCCTGAAATTTTCAACCGCGCCTTTTTATGCCGAAATTTCAAGCTAGCGTCTCTGTCTATCGTGCGGCGAAACTCCCACCTCTTCAACCCGCGCCTTGTTAGCCCGAAATATTTAAGATATATCTTTGTCTCGTTGTGCTCCGACAACTCCCTCCATCTCAACCCGCGCCTTGCTATTCCAAAATTACAACGCACGCGAAAACTCCCACCTCCTGTGAAATCCTGACACGCGAAATGCCCGTGATACCCCTGAACCGAAAGAACTGCCTCAAATCGGTGGGGGTAATTTCGTAACTTACGCCACATTTCATACAAGCGTGTCCCTAAGCCATGGTTCCCCACTCCCATCCCATCGCCCACCCATTCGTACACCGAGGCCGGCAAAACCCGCGAAGCCCCACACCCTCCTCCGTCCGCCACCCTGGTCGGAACCTCTTCCCCGATGACGTCGTCCACATCAACACCTCGATCCCTCATCCACCGTACCGGATGAGGATCCATCGTCGATCTGGTCATCCTGCCGGTTCAGGCACCCCCGTCCTCCACCTCCAAGGAGCGCCCCGATGTTCCTCGTATTTTGCGCCACCTCCATTCCCACACCGTCGTCTTCACCTGCACCATCGAAGAGCATCATCATCACCGTTTCCTCGGATGAAGCTGCGGCCTAATCGGCGCCAACCAAAGAGGTTGTACACTAATCGCCACATTTTCTTCTTGATTCGGTCTCACGGTGCTCGGCGGCTCGGTCCCGAGCCGACATGGCGCGGCTCCATCCACGCCGGCGTCGCGGCCACTTCCTCCACCGGCGTCGCTCCTCGACGGCGAGCGTCCACATCAGTAGGATCTGCTGCTGCTTTAGCTCTTCGCTCGCGCTGCTGCTGCTCTTGCTCTCGGTCCCCTGCCTGGTCTGCTCTTGCTCTTTCTCTTGCTCGCGCTACTGCTCCTCTGCTCTTGCTCACGCTGCTGCTCTCGCTCTTGCTTGCTTGTGATGTTGCTCCGATTTAGCTACACTTCAGTCGACTGAATCGACTTTTGGGTCAGTCGATTTTCAGGGGTGGGGGGCTCGTCGGAGTTAAGGAAGAACCAGCCGCAGCGGGGAGGAGGGCTCGCCGAGAGGTACCCCACTACTATCTTAGGGTTCAGGGTGGGGGCAGTGGTCGCCGGTGGTGGTGGGCGGTGGCGTGGGATTGCCGAGAAAAAGCTCTGCACGGGGGGCTACAGGATGGCCGAGGCGGCGGCGGACGGTAGTGGATGTTTTCGGGGCGGCCGGGCGCGCACTGCCAGCCCAGCCATGGGGGGCGGCTGTTTGGCCGGTGGTGGCTGGCGGCCCAGGGGGTGGAGGTTGAAGATGAACTGCAGGCCCTTGATTTCGTATCCAACGGCTGCAAAATCGACTGACTAGAGATGAAAAAGTCAGTTGACTGACTTGTAGCCTCACCTCTAGTGCGTTCAGTTTCGACAGTAAAATTCAGTTTCGACAGCAAATTTCAGTTTTGACAGTTAAGTTCATTTTCTATAGTTAAATTCAGTTTCGGCAGTTAAGTTCAGAGATGAGCGGTTGATGTATACATCTAGCACTTTGTGGTTATGTATTTTACGTCATCTATTGGAGATGCTATTAGAATTCCACTCAGGTTAACGTTGTCTCTCTTGTCCTCCTCCAGCCTCGGCGTCGTACAACTCACAGGAGCTGCTCCAACGACGAAACCCTCCATCACAGTGGAGCAGTACCTCGGGCTCCATCTCCAGACGCCTAAGATCTTCTTCCCCTCCTCCGACAGCCAAGTCAGCCGGAGCATCCTCACCGGCCAACCCATTCACGCTGAGATCGACATGGCTTCGCCAAAGTGGTTGTACACTTCTTGTCGTTTGACTTAATCTCAACATGCTTCTTTGCATCCTGTGATCTTCTAATTCTTGTGAACCAAACACCCAGATTGGCAGAAATCCTATGTTTTTAAATTCTCTGTTTTGCACGTGCATTCCTATCCTATTCCTGTCTATTTCCTATCCCCGCATTGTTAGAATCCTCAAATGCAAACAAGCCCTTACACAATTACTTCTGTTACAGATATGTGTCAAAGAAAACCTTGTCTGGTTTGTCCTGCTCCTGCGGTGCTATGTTCCACCCCAGCTCAGCTGCTCCAACAATGGAAGGGTTCACCCTAGCAGGGATCCGCTCTCCAGACTGTCTTTCACCGCCTCAGATCTTCTTTCCCGCCGCCGGCAGCCACGACAACTACATTACCATCATCAACTGAGCAGATGACCTTGAGGACTACACGGGTCTGCAAGAGAGGTCGCACTCTTCCGTGTCTACTTACATTATGCATCGCTTAATATGATGACATGCTACTTCATTGTCGTGTTCACCTATTAGACTCCAACTCAGGTCCAAACTTATGCTGAAACTTGAGATTTTAAATGGTTGTGGGGTACATATTGGGGCAGCAATCATTACTATCTATCTACTATTTGGTTAATCTCGGGTGTCTACTATGAGTTTCATGTTGGGTGCAAACAAACATTAAAGGAGCCATTATCTGTATTTTTTAACTAAAGCTATTATCTGCCTGCTATCATTTATTTTGGGTCTATCCACAGTTTGCTACCATCACTCTGGATTTGTGCATGCACTCCTTACATAATCTCACTATGTTTTATTCCTATGCATGTTAGTTATTGTACACAATGGAACTAAACATGTAGAGCAAAAGCGACGAGCCTTGCGTGGCAATAAAATTTCATGCACATGTCGCTCCATGGTGGGCGCAAAGGCAGCCCCCCTCCACCCATTTCGGATCGTAATCAGGAGGAGGATAACTATTCTGAGGGGGATTCAGAAGCAGAAGACCACACCTATTTACCCCATGAGGTCTTCGCTCTAACGTGGCATGCTGATGTTGGTAATATCATGCATATGGTGCCTTGCATTGCTTAATCTATACATCAAAGATGTCATCTGCTTAGTTTAGACATGCTTTGTGTCAATGCCATCTGTTTAGTTTCTTTATCGTATATGTGAATCATGCAATACCATCTTGTTTAGCCAGGCATCATATATGTGAATTTTGCAATGCCACCCTAGTTAGCCAGTCATCTTATATGTGAATTATATCATGACATCATTTTTTATTACGTGTTAAATTTGTCAACAATTTTAGTACATTCAATTACTCTTCCTGTGCATCAGCCATTCGGCACGGTCATGGAAAAATCTAGATTGGAAACAAGGTCTTCAGAGCAGACAATGCTATCTGACGAAGCGCATGTCTTGCTGGTTACAGATAGCTCCTCAGAGGAGGATTCAGAGACAGATGACCAGTCCTATTCCCCCCCCCCGAGGTGCATGCTCTAACTTGGCAGGGTTATGTTGCTCATATCGTGCGTATGGTATCTTGCATTGCTATGTCATTTGCTTAGTTTAGACATGCTTTGTGTGAATGCCACCTGTTTAGTGTCTAATTACCATATATGTGAATTATGCAATGCCATCTTGTTGCAAGACATTATATATGTGAATTATGCAATGCTATCTTGTTGCAAGGCATTATATATGTGAATTATGCAATGCCATGCTGTTTAGCCAAGCATCATATATGTGAATTATATCATGCCGTCCTTTTTTGTATTTCTCATTGCTTTTGTCGACAATGTTTGTATATTCAACTGCTCTTCCTGTGCATCAGCCATTTGAATTGGTGATGGAGAAATCTGGAGTGAAAACAAGGTCTTCAGAGCAGACAATGCTACCTGGTGAAGCAGATATCTTGCTGGTTACAGATAGCTCTTCAGAGGAGGATTCAGAGGCAGATGACCGGTCCTATTATCCCCCTGAGGTGTATGCTCAAACTTGGCAGGGTTATATTACTCATATCATGCATATGTTGTATTGCAATGCTTAGTTTTTACATCATATACACGATATTGAATGCCATCTCCTTAGTTGACACATCATATATGTGATTGCCCTCTGCTCACTTCCTTAGTATATAAATCATATATTTGAATTATATCATGCCATGATGTTTACATAGACAGACATGTATCTGAATTATGGCATGCCAACCCATTTTCTAAAGACATAATATAGTTATATCATCTCATCATGTTCACATAGTCATCATATTTTGAATTATGTCATTCTATCCGTGAATTATATCATGCCATCATGTTTCCATCGACGGCATGTTTGTGATTTATGGTATGCCAACCACTTTAATAGACACATCGTATAATTATATCATGTCATCCTGTTTACATAGTCATCATATTTTGAAGTATGTCATTCTATCCTGTTTAGTTAGCCATCATACATGTGAAATTGTGTCATGCTATCCTGTTTAATTAGCCATCATATATGTGAAATTATGTCCTGCTATTCTGTTTGGTTAGACAACATAAATGTGAATTATTTCATGCCCTGTTTTCTTCCCTACTATCCATTGCACCTGTCTATCTTACAATGTCTGTACATTCAATTACTTTTCTTGTTTATCAGCCATTTCAATTGGAGGGGGTGATGGTAGTATCTGTGGGAGTAAAAACATGGTCTTTAGAAAAGATCGTGCTACCTGTCGATGGAGATAGAACCACGGTTGTACTTGCCCAAGAACCAGCCCCACCACACATAACCCAGACTCACACAGATTGTACCCCTACCCAGTTGGACAGAGAACTAGCTACACCCCTTCTAACCCCAACCCCAGGCAGATAGTAACCCAGTTCCCGTTGACACAGCACCGTCTCCACCACAGAGCACCCAAACACGAGCAGTTAGTAAGGCAACTGCAGTGCCCAAAGCACGAGGACCACCACTCCGAACCCCAAGTCAACGCTTAAAGCAGAAGAAGAATTGTTCTCAGGTCAGGTTCCGTAGCTATGGTTCATACTACTTTGCTCTTGCATCACTGTATTTACTCATACCAACTAATTTCAAATTTGAAGGATGCAATTGAAACTCCAATGGCGCAACAGGTATGTTTTAAACCTGTTTCTTTAACGTGTTTGCTGTTGTAACTTGCTCTATGTTGATTTCAGTTTCAATTGAATAAACAGTTATGTTCTCATGCCATGCACATTACAAGTGTTGTTATTGCTGTGTAGTTTCCCACACTTATATTCTGTCTATGCTGCTTTGTCTTAAATAGATATGATTCGAACTGTATCTATCTTGATTTGGCAACATAAACTAGAATGATATAGACCATACAGTGACCATACTACATAGATATATGTTTGTTTCATGCTGTTATCCTGTCCACCTTACTACTGAACTGGTTTACCAAAATGAGTTTCATATACTACATTGTAAACCTGTGATGTGTTTGTTTGTTTCTCTTTTAGAATGCGGATAAAATATTGGAGAAGAGTACCCCGTTATGCAATGGTAAAGGAAGTAATGCAGATAAGGTTCAAGATAGTGAGACATCCTGTTGGTCTCCAAGAAAGCTGATAAAAACTATATTGAAGACACTGAGACAACCCCAAAGTCCTATCTTGATGTAGTGTTCGAGTTACTGGGCTACTACTGACTGGCACCAGCTCTTCGAACTCGCTGCCTGAATCAGTTCGGCTTCTTGAGTCTCAACTTCAAGTTGAAAGACATCGATCAGATGTTATGCGACAGGAAGCCGAAGGACTGAGGAAGTCCCTGCAGAATTCAGATGCATACTTTCTGGTGCAACAAAAGTGCTGGAGGATTTAAGCGCCAAACAAGAGAAAGTTAATAAGCTTGCTAAGCATCTTGCCAGCATTATGGGTACCCAGGATATTGTTTCTTGAGCTCTTCTGAAGTGGTTTCAGTTCTGGACTTGTTTTGCTGCGGCGTTTATATGCTGCTTTGTTCCCTATATTTGCACTGGTGGCGAACTTTGATGCCCAGTGGATGTAATATGTGTAATAGCCGTGATAGCCTAGCGTAAGTTGCTTGCCTATTTATTTCCTTATTGTCTTGTTTATTTGTTTTCTTGTAGTCAGTGCAGTTCTTTTTCCGTGCGTTTGCTAGTGGCCGCAATAACCTATTTTTTAAAACTAGGCCACATTAACCATGGGCTACATATTTACTGTAGTTAACATGGGCCTCCTACGGGCCGTAGAAACAATGGGCCTTCTAAGGGCCGTAGAAACAATGGGCCTTCTATGGGGCATAGAAACCATGGGCCTTATACGGGCCGTGACACAATGGGCCTTCTACGGGCCGTATCATCAATGGGCCTTCTACGGGCCGTATGATCGGTTGGCCAAACATGGGCCAATAACAGACCACATTATGGCCGTAAATGGGCTAGAGTTGAAATCGTCCGTTCATGGGCCGACCATAACGGGCCATCGTTAATCGGCCGTATTTGATGACGCTATGAAAACGGCCCAACGTATTAACGGGCCACAAACGGGCCGACTGTAACCACGGGCTGAATTTGGCCCACAAGCAGAAAATGACAGTAACGGGCCGAAGTAAATGAATGCTGGAAATGAGCCCAAGAATAAATGGGCCCTGAGAAGGCCGAAAGATAACATGGGCTGGAAACGGCCCAACGGAATAATGGGCCGTTAATGGGTATAAAGTGATACACTGTTCATTACGGGCCAGTTTTACCACGGTCGTTAATGGGCGAGGGTTACTAAGGGCCTCATATGGGCCGAAAGACGTCATGGGCCATACATGGGCCGGAAGTTAAAACGGGCTGGAATTATATTGGACGGCCCAGATGACGCTACTGGGCCTAATTCGGATAGGCCGTAAACGGGCCCTGGGTTAGCGGGCTGTAAATGGGCTATATGCGAACAGGCCGTTAACAGGCTTGCCGTGGGCCGGCCCGCCACCTTTTGACCAAGTCAAACGGGCCGGCCTTTTCACAGGAATGGGCCTCTGTTGGGCCGTGCCACGTGTCGACGTATCATAGGCGCTTTGGGTCCAATGAGTGGATGACATCTGTCCCAACGGAGCCGACACGTTTCCTCCAGCCAATGATGATTTTACACGTGGAAAATCCCCATTGGTCGGGGCTGTTAACGGGTTATCGGATCCAAAACCGGACCCGATAGCTTAACGGTGTTCCGTTACGGTGGATGCCACGTGTCGGTCACCCTTGACGAAAGCACTTCTGTGACGCGCGATTTATCGTCATGGAAGTGGACACTTCCGTGATGATAATTTTGGTAATGTCATGGAACACTTCTACGACAGCACAGTATGACTATCTTGATTCTGTCATAAAATTGTCATGGATGTACATGCATGACAGAAAATGTGACCTACTGTGACAAACACGTATCATCAAGGAAGTGTATTTTTTTGTAGTGATTTCTACAATCCACAACTACCCACTAGCATGACTCTAGTATCACCATCTTTATATCGCAAAACTATTGCAAAGAATCAAACATATCATATTCAGTGATCTACAAGTTTTATGTAGGATTTTATGACTAACCATGTGAATGACCAATTCCTGTCATATCTTTAAATAGATATAAGTGAAGCAAGAGAGTTTAATTCTTTCTACAAAAGATATGCCCACGCTCTAACAAATATAAGTGAAGCAAAAGAGCATTCTACACATGGCAGTTTTCTATGTGAAGAGAAACAGGCAATCCAAACTTCAAATGATATAAGTGAAGCACATGAAGCATTCTATAAAGCCATTCTATAAGTGCAATGAGCATTCTATAAATCAACCATGGACTATCTCATACCAGCATGGTGCATCAAAGAAAAGTGGAAACTAAAAGCAAAAGACGCTCCAAGATTTGCACATATCACATGAACGAAACGAATCCGAAAACATACTGATATTTGTTGAAGAAAGATGGGATGCCTTCCAGGGCATCCCCAAGGTTAGACGCTTGAGTCTCCTTGAATATTTACTTGGGGTGACTTGGGCATCCCTAAGATTGAGCTATTGCCTCTCCTTCTTCTCGTCACATCGAGACATCGTCGATCTTCGAACACTTCATCCACACAAAACTCAACAGAAAGCTCGGTAAGATCTATTAGTATAATAAAGCAAATCACTACTCTAAGTACTGTTGCAAACCAATTCATATTTTGTTTTTGCATTATAGATACTGTAATATAACTTTTCCATGGCTTAATCCAATGATAGGAATCGATAGTTTCATCAAAACAAGCAAACTATGCATCAAAAACAGAATCTGTCTTAAACAGGACAGTCTGTAGTAATATGAACATTCACCATACTTCTTGTAATCCAAAAATTCTACAAAAATTAGGAAACCTAAACAATTTGTATAGAAAGATAGTGCGAAAAGTTTCAGAGCCGTTTGACGTTCCAGTAAAAAAATGTAAAATAGCGCACTAGAGCCAAAGTTTCTGTCCTGCACCGCACATACCAACAAGTAATCTAAAACATCCTAAATGCAAACCTTGGCACATTATTTTTATAATACAATGGGATTTTTCAAGGGGATAATTATTTTTGTTGAAAAGTTTCTGTAATCAAGATTCACAAATTTTCCGTGAGCATGAACAAAGTTCAAGGAGCTCCCCCACTTCAACAATGCTTGTCTCTCTCACTTTCACTTTCCTTTTTGAAAAGTTTTGGGTTCCCCTCTTTTTTTTAAACTATATGAAAGCACTAAAAAGAAATAAGTTATTCTCTAAAACTTCTGGGTTGTCTCCATGGCAGCGCTTTCTTTAAAGCCATTAAGCTAGGCATATAGTGCTCAAGTAATGGATCCACCCGGATCCCAAGGTATATCAAATCCAATTTTAATTAACAATGATTTGTAATTTAGTGGTGAGCACAAAGTAACATATATCATGTAATGACGAAGTCTAACTCTCTTCCTATGCATCGGCACGTCATACAAGAACAATTCATGCACACAAAGTAAATGCCAGTGCATAGTATAAACAGTTTCTTGCAATTTTATCATGTTGGAAACATAGAGAGGTGGAGATATAGTTCCTCTCTCATAATAATTTCAAGTAGGAGCAGCAAGCACATGCATATTATATTCATCAAAATCATCATGTGCAACGGTAAAAGGCAACCCATCAATATAATCCTTAATAAGTGCAAACTTCTCCGATATAGTGTAGTCGGGAGAATTCAAAAAGATAATAGGACTATCATGCGTGGGTGCAATAGCAACAATTTCATGTTTAACATAAGGAACTATAGCAAGTTCATCTCCATAAGCATAATTCATATTGGCATCTTGGCCACAAGCATAGCAAGCATCATCAAAAAGGATCATAACAATCATCATAGCAATCATCCTTCGGTAAGCATGAAGGGAAATTAAACAATGTATGAGTTGAAGAGTTACTCTCATTAGAAGGTGGGCACGGGTTCTAATCCGCTCTTCCTCCTTTTGTTCTTCGCTCTCCTCATCATCTTTTCATCCAATGTAGCTCACAAGTTTCATCAACTTCTTCTTCATAGGATTCCTGCAAATATTAGTCTCTTCTTTGAACAACGGAGGACTTTCTCAATAAATGCATTAATATCATAATTGTATTTATAATTCTCATAGCAATATTTGAGGATAGCTAAATTTTTCAGGTCTATCTAACAATCATCAAAATCTTCAAACTCTTTAAACAAGATTCAATTTTCATAAGCACCCATAAAAGCAACAAATTCTTCTATTTGTTCCACATCAAGTAATTCATATATACCATTAGCATAAGAAGCCAAGGTTTTATATCATTAAATTCACATGAAAAGGGAAGGTGTGGAGCCTTCATCCTAGAGCAACAAGTATAATCATATCTCAAGCATAGTTGCCGAGCATACCAATGCAACATATAAATTTGATCCCATAATAGTTTCCCTTTTTGAGTCAAGCGATAATCCCTAAAGTATTCACGTTGATCCAACGTTACTCCCATTATAAAGTGAATGGGGTTTTCTCTCAGGATTATCAAAGTAGTACATATATCTTTCACATAATGAGCATCGAGGGTTTTAGGAGGTTCCCATCTCATGAGTAGCAAGTAAACCTAATTTTTTTGGTATTTCGTGTTCCATATCCATAACTAAAGATAGACAACAACTTAGAACAAACAAATAAAAATTACTTAGTGATAAAGCAAACAAGCACACACGAGAACATTCACCCCACGCTATTGCTCGCCGGCAACGGCGCCAGAAAAAGGTCTTGATAACCCAAAAGTATAGGGGATCAATTGTATCCTCTTTCGATAAGTAAGAGTGTCAAACCCAACGAGGATCTAAAGGTAGAACAAATAATTCCCTCAAGTTCTATCGACCACCGATACAACTCTACGCACGCTTAATTCGCTTTACCTAGAACAAGTATGAAACTAGAAGTACTTTGTAGGTGTTGTTGGATAGGTTTGCAAGATAATAAAGAGCGCGTAAATAAAAAGTAGGGGTTGTTTAGATGAAGACACAACTAAGTTAGTTTTAGTAGAGAGCTTTTTGTCACACAAGAAAGTTATTTGTCCCTAGGCAATCGATAACTAGACCGGTAATCATTATTGCAATTTTATTTGAGGGAGAGGCATAAGCTAACATACTTTCTCTTCTTGGATCATATGCACTTATGATTGGAACTCTAGCAAGCATCCGCAACTACTAAAGATCATTAAGGTAAAACCCAACCATAGCATTAAAGTATCAAGTCCTCTTTACTCCCATATGCAAACAACCTACTTACTCGGGTATGTGCTTCTGTCACTCACGCCACCCACCATAAGCAAATCATGAACATATTGCAAACCCTACAGCGGGATCCCTCACGCTTGCGACACGGAGAGCACCATAGGACAGCACCAATAATAAAAACATGCAACTTAAACCAATCACGATCATCAATTAACCCATAGGACAAAACGGATCTACTCAAACATCATAGGATAGCCATACATCATTGGGAAATAATATATAGCGTTGAGCACCATGTTTAAGTAGAGATTACAGCGGGTAAAGGGGGATTACACTGCTGCATAGAGGGGAAGAAGTTGGTGATGACGGCGGTGAAGTTTGTTGGTGAAGATTGGCGGTGACTGATGATGGCCCGGTGGCACTCATGCACTGGAAGCGAGGGGGAGAGAGCCCCTCCTCTTCTTCTTCCTTGACCATTCTCCCTAGATGGGAGAAGGGTTTCCCCTCTAATACTTGGTATCCATGGCATGGGAGGGGCGAGAGCCCCTCCGAGTTGGGATCTGTCTCTCTGTCTCTCTCTGTTTATGCGTTTTTAGATTTCTGCCCTTTTCAGCCGTTTCTATATTCCGGAGATCTGTAACTCCGATTGGGCGAATTTTGGACACGATTTTAATCTGGATATTAGCTTTCTTGCGGCGAAAGAAGGGCACCAACCACCTTACAGGGTGGCCACGAGGGCCCAGGGTGCGCCTGACCTCCTGGGGCGCGCCCCCTGGCTTGTGGCCCCCTCGGGCATCGTGTCACGTTAATTCTTCTTCCCCCAAATCACATATATTCCAAAAAAAATCTCCGTCAGTTTTTATCCCGTTTGGACTCCGTTTGATATGGATTTTCTGTGAAACAAAAAACATGCAACAAACAGGAACTGGCACTGGGCACTGGATCAATATGTTAGTCCCAATAATAGTATAAAAAGTTGCCAAAAGTATATGAAAGTTGTATAATATTGGCATGGAACAATAAAAAATTATTGATACAACGGAGACGTATCAGCCTGCGCCTGCGCCAGCTGCTCCAGTCCACGCCTGACCCTTGACGGCGTCCTCCCGGGCCTTCATCCTCTCTTCCTCCGCCTTACGGCCATGGGCATCTTCAACACGCTTGTCATGCAGGATCTTCAGCTCGGCCTCCAGCACCTGGCAGCGACCTTGGGCGGCCTTGGCGTCCTTCAGCGCCGCCTCACGAGCAACTGCTGCCTGAGCAGCGGCTCGCTTCTCCCCCTCAGAGGTCGCCGCGACCTGGCTCAGCGCCGCCCGAACGGACACGTCAGAATGGAGCCAACCAGAGACCAGCTCCAGGCAACCAGCCGCCAGGAGGGGTTCGGCGCTCTGGAGATCTTCTCGCAGCCTGGTCATCTCAGAAAGGGCCCACTCCAGGACGTCAAGAGAAGCGGAGGACCCTGGGGTCAGCAACATGGCAGAAGAAGAAGGAAGAGGCGTCATCGTCACCATGGCCTGGGAGGCAGGAAGCTCCTGAGCCTCTTGGACCTTAGCACCCGAGCTGGACGCTGGCACCTCCTGAGTCAGCGGCGCTTCGGGGGCTGACTCCTCCCGAGGATGCTCCACCCAGCCTCGCGATGATGATCGCTGAGAGCAAGAGCACCTGTGTAGGATCGAAAGTATGTCTAGAGGGGGGTGATTAGACTACTTGACCAAATAAAAATCTAGCCTTTTCCCAATTTTAGTTCTTGGCAGATTTTAGCTATCTTAGCACAAGTCAAGCAATCTCCACACAATTCAAGCAAGCATGCAAAAAGAGTATATGAGCAGCGGAAAGTAAAGCATGCAACTTGCAAGAATGTAAAGGGAAGGGTTTGGAGGATTCAAACGCAATTGGAGACACGGATGTTTTTGTCGTGGTTCCGATAGGTGGTGCTATCGTACATCCACGTTGATGGAGACTTCAACCCACGGAGGGTAACGGTTGCGCGAGTCCACGGAGGGCTCCACCCACGAAGGGTCCACGAAGAAGCAACCTTGTCTATTCCATCCATGGCCTCGCCCACGAAGGACTTGCCTCACTAGCGGTAGATCTTCACGAAGTAGGCGATCTCCTTGCCCTTACAAACTCCTTGGTTCAACTCCACAATCTTGTCGGAGGCTCCCAAGTGACACCTAGCCAATCTAGGAGACACCACTCTCCAAGAAGTAACAATGGTGTGTTATGATGAACTCCTTGCTCTTGTGCTTCAAATGATAGTCTCCCCAACACTCAACTCTCTCTCACAGGATTTGGATTTGGTGGAAAGAAGATTTGAGTGAAAGCAACTTGGGGAAGGCTAGAGATCAAGATTCATATGGTTGGAATGGAATATCTTGACCTCAACACAAGTGTAGGTGGTTCTCTCTCAGAAAATGTGTATTGGAAGTGTAGGTATGTTCTGATGGCTCTCTCCATGAATGAAGAGTGGGTGGAGGGGTATATATAGCCTCCACACAAAATCTAACCGTTACACACAATTTGCCAAACTCGGTGGGACCGAATGGTTAAACTCGGTCGGACCGATTCAGCAAACCTAGTGACCGTTAGGATTTTCGGTGGGACTGAGATGCAACTCGGTAGGACCGATATGGTTAGGGTTAGGGCATAACGTAATCTCGGTGTGACCGATTACACAAACTCGGTGGGACCGATTTTGGTAATAAGCTAACCAGAGAGTTGGTCAGGTAAACTCGGTGGGACCGATTCGCTCATCTCGGTGAGACCGAAATGTTACAAAAGGGAAACAGAGAGTTTACATTGCAATCTCGGTGGGACCGATCGCTCATCTCGGTAAGACCGAAACGTTACGAAGGGAAACAGAGAGATTACAATCCCATCTCGGTGAGACCGAGATCCCTATCGGTGAGACCGATTTGCCTAGGGTTTGTGGCAGTGGCTATGACATTTGAAACTCGGTGGCGCCGGATAGAAGAATCGGTGGGGCCGAGTTTGACTTTTGGTTTAGGTCATATGTGGATGTGGGAAGGTAGTTGAGGATTTTGGAGCATATCACTAAGCATTTTGAGCAAGCAAGCCATTAAGCAACACCTCATCCCTCCTTGATAGTATTGGCTTTTCCTATAGACTCAATGTGATCTTGGATCACTAAAATATAAAATGTAGAGTCTTGAGCTTCAAGCTTGAGCCAAACTTTTTGTCCTTAGAATTTTGAGGGATCCACTTTCCTCATCCATGCCATGCCATTCATTGAGCTTTTCCTGAAATATTAATCTTGGAATAATGTTAGCTCAATGAGCTATATGTTGTTAGGAATTACCAAAACCACCCAGGGATAGTTGCACTTTCAATCTCCCCCTTTTTGGTAATTGATGACAACATATAGATCAAAGCTTCGACAAATGATAATAAGAGTGAAAGATATTGTCGCTTTGAGAAGTATGTGAAAAGCAAGAGCTCCCCCTAAATTTGTGCATATATTAAGATTTGCTTTGGACTGCAAATGCACAATGAGTTAGGATCATGGGTTACTCTTCCATGTCACATACATCTTGGTGGAGCGCTCAAATGATAAGAATTAAATACATGCACTCATCACCAAGCAAAGTGAATGATCATATAAGGATAAGTAAGATAATATCATCTAACAAGAATAAGTGTAGCTTATGATCAACCACAATGATCATCAATGTCTCACAGATAATAGCATAGTATCTCAAGCAATCAAAAGACAAACAAAGTTCAAACCAAAGCAAGAGAGAATAAAAAGCAACGCTCTCTCTCGAAGCCTATGATCTATACATTTTTCTCCCCCTTTGGCAACAAGTTACCAAAAAGTTCATAGAAAATGCATAGCACTAAAACATCTCTCAGGCTGGTCTTCA
This sequence comes from Triticum urartu, assembly GCF_003073215.2. NCBI lineage: Eukaryota > Viridiplantae > Streptophyta > Magnoliopsida > Poales > Poaceae > Triticum > Triticum urartu. Next base: position 288,887,921 of record NC_053022.1, read on the forward strand.
GGTGGTGGTGTCCGGAGAACACCAAGGACGAAGGCTTCAGTTGAAGTAGATGGAGCTGATGGAGTAGGTGCTGGAGCTGGTTGCACTGGAGCTGTAGCTGGTGCAGATGAAGTGACTCTAGTGTCTGGAACAGGCACTGTAGCAGATCTCTGAGCTCGAGGCACTCTGGCAAATGCATCAGTGGTTGTTCTTGCCCTTCCTCTCCTGCATGTCATCCTGTAGCTGCTCCACAACTGACTGAATCTCAGTTACTTTGACATCTAAATCATAGAATTTTTGTCCACGATTCTTTCCAAGCTCTCCTGGTTTTGAGTCAGGGTGCAGCCCCTTCTCTCTCTCTTTT
>NC_053022.1:288889263-288915967 GCF_003073215.2 Triticum urartu
TAGGGTTTCACAAAGTCCTGAACTCGGTCACACCGATTTGCAATTCTCGGTCAGACCGAAAATTACATGTGCAATGGCCTGAGCCGAATCGGTGGTACCGAGTTCCACAACTCGGTGGGTCCGAGATGGTTTCGGGAAACCTAACCCTAAATTTTCAATTCAACTCTAATCTACGGAGTGTTTTGACTGGATAGATAGCGTTTCAATCGTGGTAAGAATCATAATGAACACAATGTGCTAGGAATCGGACGGGGATAGCACTGTGATCGAGTCCATACCCTAGTTCGGCGATGAACTCGCTACGGCGGCAACGGCGGGGAAGAATTCCGTTGACGGCGGCGGAGACCAGCGACAGGAGGCGGCTGGCGACGAGGAGGACGATCCGGAGACCCAGGAGGCAGAGCGAGCTATGCGGGCGAAGGGGTTTCGGAGAAATTTCCAAAATTTTGCCCGTGAGTATATATAGCCCGACCCTGTCGGTGTGACCGAGTGGAACAACTCGGTGGCACCGAGATTCATAACTGCAAGCAGTTACTGAAACTCGGTGTGACCGAAAGGTTCAAATCGGTTGCACCGAGATTGAAAACCTAGATCGACTTAGTGATCTCGGTATGACCGAAATGGATGAATCGGTCAGACCGAAACGCACAAAGAAGTTTTGGAAGTTTAAGTCTATGACGAATCGGGGACTCCGAGTGCTCCTCACACAGAGTGGTTCGAATCTGACTTGATCAAATTTTGTGATGTAGCATGAATAGAGTTTGAGACGAGAAAAGCATAGATAGCTAGAGAGGGTTCTTAGGCATTCTTGTCCATCCACTTGGCAAAAGAAAAGAAAACCAATCAATCAAAACAACAAGTGGATGTCCTCGAATGAGTAAAATATGCAATCAACATGCTCACACAATAAAATGGCAATTGAAATATGTGGCAAAGCATGCACAACCAATTCTAGCATCTATCAAACAATTTGCGATGACTAGGTCATCTATATATGAGTATATTGACTTAGGAGTCAAATGAGAACATTTGATCATAGGTCATACTCATCGTTTAAGCACAAGTGGGGTTACCACTTTTACATAAAGCATTGTTGTGTTCACACCATTAGAGTTGCTTTAGCTCAATTCTTAGAGTAAAGCTCCCCCTAGATGTGAGATCCCCCCTAAGAGGGATGAACTAACCTTGGGTTTTGTCGATGATGACTTCATGTAGATGTTGAAGATGTGGATGCTCAATGTTGATGTAGATCATTTGAAGCTATCCATTGGAGTGAGTTGCACTTTCAATACCTACACGGGTTAGTCCCACAAGGAACAAACAAGGATATCCATAGACATAGAGTGATGCACACACAAGATGATGTCTATGAAAGCTTTTAGGTTACCTTGTCCCTTGTCTTACCAACAAGAGGGTTTGTGACTCCTTGAACTAGTGCAAGATGTGGAAGTTGATTGCACTTGTTCTTGCCAAGATGATAAGAGTGAAGTATGTTGGCGGAGTCACCCTCAAGAACTCTCTAGTTCTTCTTCTTCGGGATCCACACCATCTTGATGGGAATCCTCGGTGTTGTAGTTGTACTTGATGAAGTGGAACTTGAAGTAGTCTTGGGAACCCACTTGACCAAGGCCTTAGGAGCTTCTTCAAATGCATCAATTTCCTCTTGAAGCTTGTCCTTGCCTTTTTGCTTGTGGTCTTGTGGTGGAAGATCATCTTGAGCTTGTGTCCCTTTGAAAGAAGTAGGATCATACTTCTCTTGTTGAGGAACAAACTTCGTCTTGGGGTATTGATCTTCTTCCCACTCAACTCCATTGGCATTGAACTTTCGTTCAAAACCAACACCTTGATTCTTCCGGTGCCTTCCTTGCTTGCGTACAATTTCCTCGAATTGCTTACTTCCGGCAAGGCTCTTGTAAACACCTTTCTCTATAATTCCCTTCAATAAGCTATTTTCTTGCTCAAGTGTAACTTGGCTAAGAGAATCATTAGTGGAATCAAGAGAACTACTAGAAGCAACAATATTGGATTTAGCATGATTATTGTTACTACTAGAGGAAGAATCTTTCTTGTTCTTGTTACTAGACTTGACTTGAGGCATGTAAGTGGATAAGAGTAAACGCTTGGCAATGTAAGAAGAACTTTTCTTACGAAGATCATCATTGATTGCTTTTAAGAACTCATGCTCTTGCTCAAGGTTGAGCTTTTCAAAGCGTAATTTCTCATGAGTCCTTAAAAGTTCTCGATGATCTCCTAAGATAGTTTCATGAGCTAACTTAAGAGTGTTTAGTTCTTTAGTTAGAGACTCAATCTTCTCCTTATCATTGTCATTCGTTTTATCTTGATTAGCATGATTAATTGACGTTTCATCATAGTATTCATCACTAGAGTTGTCAACAAGTAAATCATCATCACCTAACAAGTCATCTTCATCACTATTGAAATCAACATACTCGGGGTGTGATACCTTTGGGCCTTTAGCCATGAAGCATGTTCCAACTCCTTCATTTGGTGAGTCAAATATGTCGTAGGAGTTGGTTGTCACAAGTGCTAGACCGGCAACACCTTCATCTTGAGTATATTCGGAGTCGAGCCGGATACCCATTCACCAACATGAGCTTGATGTCTTCGTTTTGTGTAGCTCCTTGATGACTTGTCCTTTCTTTCGAATCCTTGCTTCTCCGTGAGGGTCTTCGTTCATAACGATCATCTCTACTCCTTCTTTCTCTAGATGGTGATTCTTCTCTTCTACTTCTTCTCTTGGGAGAATCTTCTCTTCTCTTGTAGGGGGCCGTACACTCATTGGAATAGTGTCCGGGCCTTCCACAATTGTAGCAGTTTCGCTCTCGACTAGAAGATCTTTTGTCATTGTAGGACCTTGACTTGGAGCTTCTCTCTTTGCTTCTACTCTTGTAGAACTTGTTGAAGTTCTTCACCATTAAGCTCAATTCTTCATTGAAGGTTTGTTTCTCACTCGATGATGTGGGGGCTTCACATGAGGCTTTGTAAGCACCACTTGATTTGTTGTGAAGTTCCTCTTTATCCTTGAGTGACATCTCATGAGCAACAATTCTTCCGATGACTTCCGTTGGCTTGAGATCTTTGTAATTGGGCATCATTTGGATCAATGTGCACACGGTATCATATTTTCCATCCAAGGCTCTTAGGATCTTCTTGATGATGAATCTATCGGTCATCTCTTCACTCCCTAAGCCGGCAATCTCATTTGTGATAAGAGCAAGCCTAGAGTACATTTCAGCGACACCTTCACCATCCTTCATTTTGAACTTGTCAAGTTGACTTTGAAGCACATCCAATTTGGATTCCTTGACGGAGTCGGTACCTTCGTGCATATCAATCAAAGTATCCCAAATTTCCTTTGCATTCTCAAGACGGCTGATTTTGTTGAATTCTTCGGGGCACAATCCGTTGAAGAGGATATCACAAGCTTGAGCGTTGTATTGCAGCATCTTCAACTCTTCCGCGGTAGCTTCACGGTTCGGTTCTTTCCCATCAAAGAATTCACCTTGCAAGCCAATACACACAATAGCCCAAACGGCGGGGTTATGTCCAAGAATATGCATTTTCATCTTATGCTTCCAACTAGCAAAATTAGTACCATCAAAGTAAGGACCTCTATGGTGATAATTTCCCTCGCTAGACGCCATACTCTCCTAGGTTGTGAAACCAAGGCTATGACCACCAAAAGCTATGGAAATCAAAGCAAATGGAGACCAAAGCTCTGATACCACTTGTAGGATCGAAAGTATGTCTAGAGGGGGGGTGATTAGACTACTTGACCAAATAAAAATCTAGCCTTTTCCCAATTTTAGTTCTTGGCAGATTTTAGCTATCTTAGCACAAGTCAAGCAATCTCCACACAATTCAAGCAAGCATGCAAAAGAGTATATGAGCAGCGGAAAGTAAAGCATGCAACTTGCAAGAATGTAAAGGGAAGGGTTTGGAGGATTCAAACGCAATTGGAGACACGGATGTTTTTGTCGTGGTTCCGATAGGTGGTGCTATCGTACATCCACGTTGATGGAGACTTCAACCCACGGAGGGTAACGGTTGCGCGAGTCCACGGAGGGCTCCACCCACGAAGGGTCCACGAAGAAGCAACCTTGTCTATTCCATCACGGCCGTCGCCCACGAAGGACTTGCCTCACTAGCGGTAGATCTTCTGAAGTAGGCGATCTCCTTGCCCTTACAAACTCCTTGGTTCAACTCCACAATCTTGTCGGAGGCTCCCAAGTGACACCTAGCCAATCTAGGAGACACCACTCTCCAAGAAGTAACAAATGGTGTGTTGATGATGAACTCCTTGCTCTTGTGCTTCAAATGATAGTCTCCCCAACACTCAACTCTCTCTCACAGGATTTGGATTTGGTGGAAAGAAGATTTGAGTGGAAAGCAACTTGGGGAAGGCTAGAGATCAAGATTCATATGGTTGGAATGGAATATCTTGACCTCAACACAAGTGTAGGTGGTTCTCTCTCAGAAAATGTGTATTGGAAGTGTAGGTATGTTCTGATGGCTCTCTCCACGAATGAAGAGTGGGTGGAGGGGTATATATAGCCTCCACACAAAATCTAACCGTTACACACAATTTGCCAAACTCGGTGGGACCGAATGGTTAAACTCGGTCGGACCGATTCAGCAAACCTAGTGACCGTTAGGATTTTCGGTGGGACTGAGATGCAACTCGGTAGGACCGATATGGTTAGGGTTAGGGCATAACGTAATCTCGGTGTGACCGATTACACAAACTCGGTGGGACCGATTTTGGTAATAAGCTAACCAGAGAGTTGGTCAGGTAAACTCGGTGGGACCGATTCGCTCATCTCGGTGAGACCGAAATGTTACAAAAGGGAAACAGAGAGTTTACATTGCAATCTCGGTGGGACCGATCGCTCATCTCGGTAAGACCGAAACGTTACGAAGGGAAACAGAGAGATTACAATCCCATCTCGGTGAGACCGAGATCCCTATCGGTGAGACCGATTTGCCTAGGGTTTGTGGCAGTGGCTATGACATTTGAAACTCGGTGGCGCCGGATAGAAAGAATCGGTGGGGCCGAGTTTGACTTTTGGTTTAGGTCATATGTGGATGTGGGAAGGTAGTTGAGGATTTTGGAGCATATCACTAAGCATTTTGAGCAAGCAAGACATTAAGCAACACCTCATCCCTCCTTGATAGTATTGGCTTTTCCTATAGACTCAATGTGATCTTGGATCACTAAAATATAAAATGTAGAGTCTTGAGCTTCAAGCTTGAGCCAAACTTTTTGTCCTTAGAATTTTGAGGGATCCACTTTCCTCATCCATGCCATGCCATTCATTGAGCTTTTCCTGAAATACTAATCTGGAATAATGTTAGCTCAATGAGCTATATGTTGTTAGGAATTACCAAAACCACCCAGGGATAGTTGCACTTTCATCTTCGCCATCAATGATACTATATACAGCTGGGCAAAAGGAGAATTTGAGCATGTTCATGGCCGTACCTTGGATTCGCCGTTGTTGCAGGGGAGCGGTGACGAGGGGCGGTGCGCTGGGATGCAGGGTCACAGGGGAGCGGTGACGACGGGCAATGCGCCGGGATGCAGGGTGACAGGGAAGTGGTGAATAAGGGAGGCGCGTCGTACCTTGGATTCACCGTTGGTCGTAGGGGAGCGGTGACAAGGGATGGCGCGCCGGGATGCAGGGTCGCCGGAGAGTTGAGATGAGGGACGGCGCGCCTGGATGGAGGTTCGCAGGGGAGTGTTGAGGGGCAGCGCGCCGGGACAGAGGGTCGCAAGGGAGTGGTGAGGGATGGCACGCCGGGAGAAGGGATCCCAGGGGAGAGGTGATGTGCGGCAACTGACGAGTGGCGGCAGCCGGCGTGGGAGGTCAGGAGAGGAACAGGGGAGGCTGGGGACTGGGAGCGACCTAAAGTTATCCAGAAAGCCAACTTGGGCTGGGATAGACAAGAGGCTGCATTGGGCTTTACTTGGAGTTGTGCCCCGGTTCAAATCTATGTACTAAAATGGGATCACCAGTTGCAAGTCTGCAATTCTACAACACATATGCTCCAATGCTTTATATGCGTATCTCTTGTAAATTTTGCAACACATAGTCAAAACGTTGTAGAATACTTGTTGCTTAATAGAGGGTATCCTTGTAGTGTACGACTGTACGAGGGTTTACCAGTCCGTCTGCCGTCGCCGGAGAATAACAACAGGTGTTGGTGAGTAGAGGGATGGCTAGGCCAGCGATGGGAGTACGGTGGGGTGGTGAGGCCTGCGCGGCAGCACAGCCGGCCGCAGGGAGGAGAGAGCAGGCAGTCCCGCCGGCGCTTGTTTGAGCGGCTGGAGCAGGAAGAGCAGAGATTGAAGAAGCACGATGGCCGTTGGATGGACATCCAACAGTATACAGGCCATCCGTGGAAAGCCTCAAATCTATGGAAAACAGCATACACCCCATCTACCATTATTTCAAATAATTTACAGCCCATTTGCTAATTCTTACGGGTTTGTTTGGAGCCCATATTCTTTATGTTAGCATTACAGCCCATATTGTGGCCACGGTTAAAAAATTATACGAAATTTTGCATATGTCGGTGCGGTCTGAACTATTTTTAATCCCGAAATTTCGAGTCACATTCAGACTGATTTTAAAAATAAATGTATATCAATATAAAATCCAATAAATTGTCCACGCATAAAAATCAATGCAATTTAAAATTTCGAAATGAAAAAAAAAGATATTTGAAAATAATTGCCGGTTTGATGTGTTTTAAAAATGTACAGCCCATTTCTCATTACTGATAGGCCATTTTCTCGGCCAGCCAAATGAAGCTCTCCTTGTCTTGAAAGATTTGCAGCCCAACAGGCCTGATAAAGAGACTTACTTGACAAATCACAAAAGAACTGGGCTAGCCATTTTCAGAAAGAAAGAAAAACTACTGGGCTGGTCTGTGGTAAACATAAAAGAAAAGGCTGTCTAGACAGGCCAGAGTGTCCCACACAGCCCAGTTGACACCCTGCTTCCGTCTCAAAAACAAATTAGATAAATGCCACTCCAATTATGGCGATTCATAAAAATGCCACTGCAATTTCCAAACTTTGAAAAATGCCACTGCAATTTTTGCAAACTTTGAAAAATGCCACTGCAGTTTGCAAACTTTGAAAAACGCCACTCCAGACTTCAAAAAATGCCACTAGAAATGGCATGAAATGGCATTTTTCAAAGTTTGGAAATTGCAGTGGCATTTCTCGGATACACCAGATTTGGAGTGGCATTTATCAAATTAACCCAAAACAAAAATAACTGGGCGAGCTGCTGGGTCCCTGGTGTTAGCCGCTCGTTGTGCAATTCTCTCATTTATTGACTACGTTGACAATGGCATGGGACCCAGATGTCAGAAATCCACTAGGAGGAGCCATTTTTTATTGCCTTGAAATAAGGAGGCACTTGCTTGCGTACTGCCATGACCTTGGCGGGTCCCTGCTGTCATCCTCTCCACGTACAATCATCTCCTGATTGTGTACGCGTCAACTTGCTAGGCCCACAAGTCAGCCTCTAAACCGTGGAGGATAAATACAACCCATTTAAAAAATAACAGCCCATTCCATACGTTCAAACGGAAAGTTCAACATTCAGAGCAAAGTAACAGGTCTGATCCACATATAGAGTACTGAACTTCCACATTGACAACCATCATAGCCAAGTTAACTATCTACTCCCACTAACACTCTAGTAGCGTACAAGTACTAACTTACTCTTAGCTAACTAGACGATGCCGGCCGCCATCTGCTGTCCATGCTAAACGCCGGCACCGGCGTCCTCTGCCTCGCCTCGGACTTCCCAGAGGTGCAATAGGGCGCGTTGCTCGCGCGCGTTGGCCCTTTCCATGCCGGTGTGGTCCACCGAAGCTTCGGCTTCCAAGCGGGAAACCCACTTGACGAGCTGGTAGTAAAAATCGGTGTCGCGAACGCGTGCGTGCCTGACAGCCTCCAGGGCTATTTGCCGGCAGCCGGCCTCCACGTAGTCGGCCCAGTTGCGGGCGCTCTACTTGCGACTCAGAGCGTCGGTGCACTGCTGCTCCATGTCCCGCTGGCGGCGCAAATCGGCGATACGCTGCTCCTCCGCCAGGCAGTCACGCTCTAAGAACTCCTGCTCCTCCGCCATGCGGTCGCGCTCCAATAACTCCTCGATCTCCGCATTGCCATCTAAAGATAGATAGAATGCCTCCTCCCTCCGTCTGCCTTCCGGTGTAAACCCGAACACTAGTTTCGGCGGTGACCGCCTCCGGCGTCGCCTACCGCGGACGGGCGAGGGCATGGCGGACGTGGCGAGCGACGTCGGGCCGGTGGGGGCTTATGAGGATATGGCGAGTTGGGTCACGGTGGCACCTGAGAAGGCCGGGAAACAGTACTTATAGGCGGAAGGTAGCGCGACGGTCATCGGAATTCAATGCATAATGGCTTAGCGCGCCAGCTTGCCATGGAAAACTAGAGAAACTGAAATTATGACTGTGTCGTCCCGTCCCGTCTGGGTCGCACGCCGGCATGGCGGTCAAATGAGTGCACTCGAATCATCTCCCTCCTTGTCAATAATGATACCACGGATTTAAAGCGTATCTTTTTCGCATCAGTTAGCTGCCTTAATTACGGCCGGCTGCATGCAGGCACTCAGAATCGCTCGCAGGCAGTACGTGAAGCAGCATGCAACGAGTCGCAGCCGAGGGCACGCATGCAGCCACTTAAATCGCTGGAATTAATTAGGCTTAAACTTCTACATGCCGTTAATTATTGCCATGCCTTAGTCTTGCTGCTTTGCTCACGGGACTAATAAATCCCGGACGGAGGGAGTACCTTGGTTGGTGAGAGGTTTGAATTAAGCCCTGCAAACCGGAAAGGAGGTACTAGTACGTGCGTGATCCGCTATTTATTCGTGTAGGATCGAGTAGGTCGTTTCTTGAATTGAGCTCTGCAAACCGGAAAGGAGGTACTACGTGCGTGATCCGCTATTTATCCGTGTAGGATCGATAGTGTAGCATGTCAGTTTCTTCAGAGGTAGGCATTTTTATCCGTGTAGGATCGATAGTGTAGCCTGTCAGTTTCTTCAGAGGTAGGCATTTTTATTCAAAAAACTGCCACTTCGCATCTTGCGTCACAAATAAAAATGCCAGGAGCGCTGTTGGATTTTGGGTTCCGGCAGACCTTGAGGTTCAAACACTGGAGGTGCGCGGCGGGGGATCTTTTCCCCTACGAATCTACGTCCAATCTCCTCGGCGTGATTGAGCTGGAAACAACAAACAACACAAGGGACACAAGATTTATACTGGTTCGGGCCACTGTTGTTGGTGTATACCTACCTCCAGTGTGTGGTGTTGGTGATTGCCCCTCAAGGGGCTGATGAGGATCAGTACAAAAAGGAAGAATCAGCCTCGCGAGAAGGTGTTCTTGAGCCGGTGCGGTGAACTGCTAGGGTGAGTTCGATCGCCTCTCTCTCTCTCTCTGCTAGGGTTTCTAACAGATCTCCTAGACTCCTCTACTTCTGTGGTGGCTAGCTCTATTTATAGAGGCCCTGGGCCTCCCCCCAAATAATGAGCGGGAAGGGCGCCAAATTGGCTACTTTGAAGGGGAACATGTAGTAACAAGTTATCCTGACCAAGGTGGTTTCGGCTGCCAAAGTACCGGTGATGACACCGTCTTGGGCTCCACGGTGACCTCCGTCCTGCCGCTCTGCTGGTCTTGGTCTCGTTGCACCAGAATGGCAACCTTTGCCTGATACCTTGGCATGTGCTTGCCCCCTTTGCACCAAAGGGGACACAAGGACGCTGCGCAGGCCGGCGCCCGCCTGGTACCCGCATGGTCTCGATCGTCATGGCTTGCGTCACGGGTTCCTCGCGAGGTACCCCTGCCTTGATCTCTCCGCCTCCTCGCGAGCCTGCCTGATGAGGCTGCCTCTGAGGAAGCTTCCTGTCGTCCACCCCGCGAGGCTTGGCCCTCACGAGGGTCCTTGAGCTTGAGCTGATGAAGATGGGCCGCGCTGGGCCCCCACTTGAGCCACGCCGCAGCCGCAGGCAGGCAAGTCTGGGGACCCCCGTTCCCAGAACCGCCGACAGTAGCCCCCGGGCCCAAGGCGCGCCGGGCTTGGCCTAGCAGGAAGCGAAGGGGCAAGCGCGAAGCGCCGCGGGCCCTAACAGCCTGCGGCCTTGGGCGCCGCGTGGCGATTGATTGGACGTGGGCGACTGCACTTCCCCACGACGCCTCGGCGGCCACATGACTTGGTAAGTCCCTGCATGCAGAGAAACCGGTCATGATTACATGCGATCGTGGTGCACGGCGGTTGGCCTCCTCCGGCTATAAGTACGGGGCTGGGCGAGCCCTTTCGGCCCATCCCTTCTTGCTGCTCCTTTCCTTCTTCTCGATTACTCGCTACTCCCATGGCTCCAAAGAGACTCTCGGCCGCGGAGAAAGGAAAGGCCCCTCAGGCTGGGCCTGACTCCCCCCGGCCAAGCGCGGCCGAGGCCGCCCTCGCAAGTATACCACGGTCCCCGTGGTGGCCTCCCGCGGCCATGGAGGCGGGTCCCGACGCGATGGTGAGCGTCCGGTTGCCGACGAGGGGCACGCCGTGGGTGTGTGCCCCCCTAGGCCACACTTTCACTCTGCGGAGGTGCTGCCGGAGTTCGTTGTGTGGTCGGCAGACCCATCCAGCACCAGGCTCCAGCTCCCCCGTTTCTTCGTAGATGAACTGCCGGCCAGCGCCCGGTGCGGCTTCTGGCTCCAGGCAGACGGATGCTGCAGCAGGGCCTCCTGGCGTCGCTGGAGGTCTCCGTTTCTGGGAAGGGGCTCTGACACGCGGCTGGCAAACGTTTGCGCCCGCGCGTGGCCTGCCGGTGGTGCACCCTGTACTTCAAGTTTGATGGCGACGCCACCCTCTACGTGAGGGTGTTCGGGGAAGACGGTCGCCGTGCCGGGTGCTGCCCTGAAGACGACGACCGCGGCCGCCTGCCCAGCCCCGGCACTGACCAGGATGAAGATGGCGACTGGCGTACAGGCGGCGGTGCTCGGGGTTCGCTGAGCTTCGGCGACCCCCTCTCAGGCAGCAGCTCCTCCAGCGGGGGCCGCGACCAGCCCTCCTCGCCGTCGCGCCCGCCTGGGTGAAGGTAGCGGGTCAGCCCGCCGTCGCGCCCCGGTGAAGCGAGAGGAGGGATCCGCCTGAGCCCCAGGAGCAGCTCGAGCCTTCGCTGTGGGTTGGCGCAGGACGAATCGCGCCCGTTTTGTTTTCTTTCTTATCCTGCGCAAAAATAGAAGTAATGTAGGGCCCCGCGGGGGCGTATTAGAACTGCTGCTGTTTAACCATCGCGCTGTTTCCGCTATTTCTGCGCCGTGTTTGTGCGCTATTTTAGCTCGGTGGGGCTTGGCGCGGTCCTCGCCTCCCGAGGCCGTGGCCTCCTCGTGCGCTTCGTGCCCTGCAAGGATCAGTAGGAGGGGTAACTTATGGTCTTAGTTGTGGGGGCGATCGGCCCAGGTCCTGCGCTCGTGTCGCGATGCCCGTGGGGCACGGACTGGGAGGGGTGCTCCCGCAGAGGACTCGGATAGGAAAGCTCCAAACGATCGGGGCAGAAAACACTCGCGAGGGCGCCCGCGATCCTCCCTCGCGAGACTTGTGCGAGAGAAAACGAGGCGAGCGAGCGAGAAAGACAAAGAGTCACAAGCCAGGAACGTCAGCAACTCCAATAAAACTTCAAACGGGAATAAACAAGCCAACTGCAGAAAGCAAATGGGAAAGCCGCGTCCGGCACCTATTCTAGTCTTCGACGTCTTCTCACCAGCGCGGAGCTAAGTGCTGCCACTGGCGTGGGCGGGAGCCCCCGAGGCCCGAGGGCGGCACTCCGGAGACTCCGGGGCATGTACAGCCCCACTCATTATTACGTGAGAGTGTCACGGGCGGCGAGCTTCACAGGCATTGGCCTTCTTCACAGGCACCGGGCCTTTCTTGAAATGCGGCAGCTTCACAGGCAATTTGCCTTCTTCACAGGCACCGGGCCTTTCCCAAAACGCAGCTTCACAGGCACCGGGCCTTTTCCAAAACGCAGCGGCTTCACAGGCATTCGCCTTCTTCACAGGCACCGGGCCTTTTCCAAAACGCAGCGGCTTCACAGGCATTCGCCTTCTTCACAGGCACCGGGCCTTTCCCAAAACGCAGCTTCACAGGCATTCGCCTTCTTCACAGGCACCGGGCCTTTCCTAGGCGCTAGGCCTCGCTCAGGGATAGAACCTCCGGAGATGTTGAATGTTCCACGCGTTCTGGATGGGTACCCCCTCCGTGGTCTCCAAGCGCGCGGAGCCAGGCCTGGAGACATGAACAACCTTGAATGGGCCCTCCCACATGGGAGAGAGCTTGTGCAGCCCCTCCCTGGAGAGAACCCGTCTGAGCACGAGATCCCCTACCTCAAGAGTTCTGGGGCGGATGTTGCGGCAGTGGTATCGTCGCAGCGCCTGTTGATACCTTGCCGCTCGCAGCGCGGCTTCTCGACGGCGTTCCTCCCCCAGCACGAGATCCGTCCCCCGCATGGCGTCCTGCTGCGTCTCGTCGAACGCCAGGACCCGTGCGGAGCGACGCCTGACCTCGTGAGGGAGGACAGCCTCTGCTCCGTAGACGAGGAAGAACGGGGTCTCGCCAGTCGGCTTGGTCGCAGTTGTGCGGATTGACCACAGCACGGACTGGAGCTCGTCGTACCAGCCCCTGCCGCAGGCCTCCAGCTTCTTCTTGAAGGTCCTGGCTTTGAGGCCCCTCAGGACCTCCGCGTTGGCCCGCTCGGCCTGGCCGTTGCTCCGGGGGTGTGCTACCGAAGCGTAGCATATCTGCGTTCCAAGGTTAGCACAGTACGTTTTGAAGAGATTACTGGTGAATTGTGAACCGTTGTCGGTGATGATGCGGTTGGGCACCCCAAATCGGCTCACGAGGCCCTTGATGAACTTTGACCGCAGAGCCTGCCGGGATTGTGCGGACGGCTTCCACCTCAGCCCACTTGGTGAATTGTCCACGGCGACGTAGAGGTAGCGATAGCCCCCTGGCGCCCGAGGAAACGGGCCCAGAATGTCCAGCCCCAAACTGCGAACGGCCATGAGAGGGGTATAGTCTGTAGACCCCCCGCAGGCTGATGGATCTGCTTAGCGTGAAACTGGCAGGCCTCGCAAGCCTTCACAAGCTCAACGGCGTCGTTGAGCCTGTGGGCCAATAGAATCCACTACGGAACGCCTTGCCGACGAGGGTCCGTGACGACGAGTGGTGCCCGCAGTCTCCGCCGTGTATGTCCGCCAGTAGCTCCTTCCCTTGCTCTCGGGAGATGCAACGTAGGGACACGTCATTTGGTCGCTTCCTGTAGAGCTCTCCATCCCTGATGCAATAAGCCGTGGCCTGCCGCGCCACACGCTCCGCTTCCTCCTCATTCTCCGGCAGAGTCCCTTGCATCAGGTAGTTCTTGAGCTCCGGGATCCAACACCCTTCCTGAGGCTCTAACGCCAGGAGCAGGCGTGCCCCTGAGGCTGGGCCGCAGACCGGGGCTCCTGAGGCAGGCGGCTGAGGGAGCTCCTCCCTTGGTTGCGCCGTGCTCGACAGTGGCGGCACCGCCGAGGGTTTGAAGAGCCGCTCCTCGAAGACGCCAGGCTCCTGAGGCAGCCGCCTGGATGCCCTCTTGGCAATGTCTTCGGCCTCCTGATTGGTGCCGCGAGGCACATGCTGCAACTCCAGCCCCCAGAACTGTTTCTCCATCTTGCGAACCTCAGCGAGGTAGGCTTCCATGTGCTCGTCCTTTGGCTCGTATATCTTGTTGGAGAAGTTGACGAGGAGCTGCGAATCACCCTTGATGATGAGGTGCTTTACCCCTAAGGCAATTGCGGCCTTCAAGCCTGCTATTAGGCCTTCGTACTCCGCTATGTTGTTGGAGACCTTTTCTCCGTGCTGGAAGCAGAGTTGTACGGCGTATAGAGTTTGTCCTGGGTAGGGGACACAAGCACTGCGCCAGCTCCCGCACCGTGTCGGGAGAACGCCCCATCGAAGTACATGACCCAGCCGTCCGGTGCTTCACTTCCCGGGGAAAGTGATCGGTCTTCGCCTGCCTCGAGACCCGGCGCTTCTGCCCATTCTGCCACGAAATCCGCAAGTGCGGCTCCCTTGATGACTCTGGTCGTACTGAATTCTAGCTGAAATGCCTGTAGCTCAATGTTCCATTCAGCGACCCTTCCAGCTGAGTTGGGGCTCCTGAGCACTCTTTCCAAGGGGTATGCTGAGACGACTTTGATGGGATGTCCTTGGAAGTAGTGGCGCAGCTTGCGTGCGAGGCCACTAGTAGCGCGAGGAGGAGTTTTTGAGGCATGGGATACCGTGCCCTTGCGTCCCGTAGCACCGTGCTGACGAAGTACACGGGATGCTCGACGAGGTTGAGGGTGCTGGCGCTGCTTGCGTCCTCCAGAGGTCGAGGCGTCTCTTGAGACGACGGAGCTCCCAGTGCTTGGTCCTGAAGAGGCCTCTCCTGCTCCGGGTGCGTTCTCCTGCTGCGGCTGTTCCTTTCCGGCTGGTTGCGGCCTTCGCGAGGCCCTCCTGGCTCTGCTTTGCTTCAGTTCGGATGGTCGATGCGGCCTTGGCACAGCGCTCCTCCCTGACCGCCACCAGGGCTGCGCTGGCGGAGTAGGGGGTGGCCGCAAGGTAGAGCACCAGGGGCTCCCGAGGACGCGGAGCTACCATCACTGGGACTGGTAAGGTACCTCTTGAGGTCTTGGAATGCCTTGTCGGCCTCTTCAGTCCATTCGAAGGGGCCCTTTTTCTTCATCAGCTTGAAGAAGGGCAGGCTCGTTCCCCCAGCTTGGAGATGAAGCGCCCCAGCGCAGTCACACGCCCGGTGAGCTTCTGCATTTCTCTGAGGGTCCTCGGCGGGCTCATGTCTTCGACTGCCTTGACCTTCTCCGGGTTGGCCTCGATGCCCCTGTGGGATACGAGGAAACCCAGGAGCTTGCCCGAGGGGACTCCAAACATACGCACTTCCGGGTTGAGCCGTAGGTCCACTTCGTTGAGGCTTGCAAAGGTTTCTTCCAGGTCCTGTATCAGGGTTCTTGCCTCACGAGACTTCACCACAATGTCATCGACGTAAGCTTCAGCGTTCCTCCCGAGCTGCCGGCCTAAGGCGATGTGCATCAGCCGCTGAAAGGTCGCGCCTGCGTTGCGCAACCCAAACGGCATGCACGTATAGCAGTACACTCCACACGGGGTCAGGAAAGCCGTCTTCTCCACGTCTTCTACCGCCATCTTGATCTGGTGATAGCCCGAGAAGGCATCTAGGAAGCACAATAGGTCACACTCTGCGGTGGAGTCGACTATCTGGTCAATGCGGGGGAGCGGAAATGGATCCTGCGGGCAGGCCTTGTTGAGGTTGGTGAAGTCGACGCACATGTGCTCCTTTCCTCCCTTTTTTGGCACAACGACCGGATTAGCCAGCCAATCAGGGTAGCGGACCTCGCGAATAACCCCTGCCGCCTCTATCTTCTGGGTCTCTTGAATGATGAAAGTCTGTTTCTCAGTAGACTACCGCCTTGCCTTCTGCTTCACGGGGCGCACATTGGGGCACACGTTGAGGTGATGCTCAATCACTTCCCTTGGGACCCCTGCTAACTGATCTGGTTCCCACGCGAACACCTTCTTGTTCGCGCGCAGGAACCCGATCAGGGCCTTCTCCTGCTCGGGCTCGAGGTTGGCCCCTATGGTGAAGGTGGCGCCAGTGGACCCGTCCTGGTCGACTGGTACCTGCTTGGTTTCCGCCTTGTCTTGGGTGAACAGCTGCTTCTTTTTAGCCGGCGCAGCCCCCTTGGGCTTAAGGGCGTCGGTGCTAGTGGGCTGCGCCACCGCGGCCGCCCTGAAAACAAGCCGGAGCACCTGTAGTGCATCCCTTGTGTCTCCTGACACGGTGAGGACGCCGCTGCTCCCGGGCATCTTCATGAGGTTGTACGCCGGGTGAGTTGCTGCCATGAACCGAGCCAAGGCCGGATAGCCGAGGATGGCGTTGTAGGGGAGGCCGATGGGGGCGATGTCAAAGTCGATCAGCTCCATGCGGAAGTTGTCGCAGGTGCCGAAGGTCACTGGGAGGCGGATCTGTCCCAGGGAGGCGGTGGAACCGGCTCCGACGCCCGAGAAAGGCCTGCTGGGTTGGAGCCGCTCCAGCGGCACGTGGAGGAGGCTGAAGGCCTCCACCGAGAGCACGTTGAGGCCGGCACCACCGTCGATGAGGGTCCTGGTGACGGCCACCTGGCAGATGGTGGGGGTGCACAGCATCGGGAGCGCACCCAAACCAATGGCGTTGAAGGGGTGGTCCTCCGAGTCGAAGGTTAGATCGGCCTCGGGCGCCACCCAGCCCGGGGGGGCTTCTCGGCGCTTGGAGGCAGTGCTGATCCGGCGGGCGAACGGCTTGACGTGATGACTCGAGGGTGGTGCCTGGGAGCCACCCAGGAGAGCTGCGACGACGGGCGGCGCTGGAGTGGCGAAACGGGCGAGGAAGAGGTCGCGCAGCTCCTCCCAGGAGGTGACAGAGGCCGTCGGCAGGTGGAGGAGCCACGCGCACAGGATGCCGGTGAGGGCCATGGGTAACCAGTTGGCTATCACCCGATCGTCGCCCCCAGCTCTGAGGACGGCCTCCTCGTACGCCAGCAGGAAAATCATCGGGTCCGTCGCCGGCCGCTACGACGGCGCGACGGACCCGATGATTTTCCTGCTGGCGTACGAGGAGGCCGTCCTCAGAGCCGGGGGCGACGATCGGGTGATGGCCAACTGGTTACCCATGGCCCTCACCGGCATCCCGCGCGCGTGGCTCCTCCACCTGCCGACGGCCTCTGTCACCTCCTGGGAGGAGCTGCGCGACCTCTTCCTCGCCCGTTTCGCACCAGCGCCGCCCGTCGTCGCAGCTCTCCTGGGTGGCTCCCAGGCACCACCCTCGAGTCATCACGTCAAGCCGTTCACCCGCCGGATCAGCACCGCCTCCAAGCGCCGAGAAGCCCCCCCGGGCTGGGTGGCGCCCGAGGCCGATCTAACCTTCGACTCGGAGGACCACCCCTTCAACCCCATTGGTTGGGCGCGCTCCCGATGCTGTGCACCCCCACCATCTGCCAAGTGGCCGTCACCAGGACCCTCATCGACGGTGGTGCCGGCCTCAACGTGCTCTCGGTGGAGGCCTTCAGCCTCCTCCACGTGCCGCTGGAGCGGCTCCAACCCAGCAGGCCTTTCTCGGGCGTCGGAGCCGGTTCCACCGCCTCCTTGGGACAGATCCGCCTCCCAGTGACCTTCGGCACCTGCGACAACTTCCGCACGGAGCTGATCGACTTCGACATCGCCCCATTGGCCTCCCCTACAACGCCATCCTCGGCTATCCGGCCTTGGCTCGGTTCATGGCAGCAACTCACCCGGCGTACAACCTCATGAAGATGCCCGGGAGCAGCGGCGTCCTCACCGTGTCAGGAGACACAAGGGATGCGCTGCAGGTGCTCCGGCTTGTTTTCAGGGCGGCCGCGGTGGCGCAGCCCACTAGCACCGACGCCCTTGAGCCCAAGGGGGCTGCGCCGGCTAAAAAGAAGCAGCTGTTCACCCAAGACAAGGCGGAAACCAAGCAGGTACCAGTCGACGAGGACGGGTCCACTGGCGCCACCTTCACCATAGGGGCCAACCTCGAGCCCGAGCAGGAGAAGGCCCTGATCGGGTTCCTGCGCGCGAACAAGAAGGTGTTCGCGTGGGAACCTGATCAGTTAGCAGGGGTCCCAAGGGAAGTGATTGAGCATCACCTCAACGTGTGCCCCAATGTGCGCCCCGTGAAGCAGAAGGCAAGGGCGGAGTCTACTGAGAAACAGGCTTTCATCGTTCAAGAGACCCGGAAGCTAGAGGCGGCAGGGTTATCCGCGAGGTCCGCTACCCTGATTGGCTGGCTAATCCGGTCGTTGTGCCGAAAAAGGGAGGAAAGGAGCGCATGTGCGTCGACTTCACCAACCTCAACAAGGCCTGCCCGCAGGATCCATTTCCGCTCCCCCGCATTGACCAGATAGTCGACTCCACCGCAGAGTGTGACCTATTGTGCTTCCTAGATGCCTTCTCGGGCTATCACCAGATCAAGATGGCGGTAGAAGACGTGGAGAAGATGGCTTTCCTGACCCCGTGTGGAGTGTACTGCTATACGTGCATGCCGTTTGGGTTGCGCAACGCAGGCGCGACCTTTCAGCGGCTGATGCACATCGCCTTAGGCCGGCAGCTCGGGAGGAACGCTGAAGCTTACGTCGATGACATTGTGGTGAAGTCTCGTGAGGCAAGAACCCTGATACAGGACCTGGAAGAAACCTTTGCAAGCCTCAACGAAGTGGACCTACGGCTCAACCCGGAGAAGTGCGTGTTTGGAGTCCCCTCGGGCAAGCTCCTG
Organism: Triticum urartu; assembly: GCF_003073215.2. Classification (NCBI taxonomy): domain Eukaryota; kingdom Viridiplantae; phylum Streptophyta; class Magnoliopsida; order Poales; family Poaceae; genus Triticum; species Triticum urartu. The sequence goes on from NC_053022.1 coordinate 288,907,702, forward strand.
GGTTTCCTCGTATCCCACAGGGGCATCGAGGCCAACCCGGAGAAGGTCAAGGCAGTCGAAGACATGAGCCCGCCGAGGACCCTCAGAGAAATGCAGAAGCTCACCGGGCGTGTGACTGCGCTGGGGCGCTTCATCTCCAAGCTGGGGGAACGAGCGCTGCCCTTCTTCAAGCTGATGAAGAAAAAGGGCCCCTTCGAATGGACTGAAGAGGCCACAAGGCATTCCAAGACCTCAAGAGGTACCTTACCAGTCCCAGTGATGGTAGCTCCGCGTCCTCGGGAGCCCCTGGTGCTCTACCTTGCGGCCACCCCCTACTCCGCCAGCGCAGCCTGGTGGCGGTCAGGGAGGAGCGCTGTGCCAAGGCCGCATCGACCATCCGAACTAAGCAAAGCAGAGCCAGGAGGGCCTCGCGAAGGCCACAACACAGCCGGAAAGGAACAGCCGCAGCAGGAGAACGCACCCGGAGCAGGAGAGGCCTCTTCAGGCGACCAAGCACTGGGAGCTCCGTCGTCTCAAGAGACGCCTCGACCTCTGGAGGACACAAGCTAGCCAGCACCCTCAACCTCGTCGAGCATCCCGTGTACTTCGTCAGCACGGTGCTACGGGACGCAAGGGCACGGTATCCCATGCCTCAAAAACTCCTCCTCGCGCTACTAGTGGCCTCGCGCAAGCTGCGCCACTACTTCCAAGGACATCCCATCAAAGTCGTCTCAGCATACCCCTTGGAAAGAGTGCTCAGGAGCCCCAACTCAGCTGGAAGGGTCGCTGAATGGAACATTGAGCTACAGGCATTTCAGCTAGAATTCAGTACAGACCAGAGTCATCAAGGGAGCCGCACTTGCAGATTTCGTGGCAGAATGGGCAGAAGCGCCGGGTCTCGAGGCAGGCGAAGACCGATCACTTTCCCCGGGAAGTGAAGCACCGGACGGCTGGGTCATGTACTTCGATGGGGCGTTCTCCCGACACGGTGCGCGGAGCTGGCGCAGTGCTTCGTATCCCCTACCCAGGACAAACTCTATTACCGTACAACTCTGCTTCCAGCACGGAGAAAAGGTCTCCAACAACATAGCGGAGTACGAAGGCCTAATAGCAGGCTTGAAGGCCGCAATTGCCTTAGGGGTAAAGCGCCTCGTCATCAAGGGCGATTCGCAGCTCCTCGTCAACTTCTCCAACAAGATATACGAGCCAAAGGACGAGCACATGGAAGCCTACCTCGCTGAGGTTCGCAAGATGGAGAAACAGTTCTGGGGGCTGGAGTTGCAGCATGTGCCTCGCGGCACCAATCAGGAGGCGATGACATTGCCAAGAGGGCATCTAGGCGGCTGCCTCAGGAGCCTGGCGTCTTCGAGGAGCGGCTCTTCAAACCCTCGGCGGTGCCGCCACTATCGAGCACGGCGCAACCAAGGGAGGAGCTCCCTCAGCCGCCTGCCTCAGGAGCCCCGGTCTGCGGCCCAGCCTCAGGGGCACGCCTGCTCCTGGCGTTAGAGCCTCAGGAAGGGTGTTGGATCCCGGAGCTCAAGAACTACCTGATGCAAGGGACTCTGCCGGAGAATGAGGAGGAAGCGGAGCGTGTGGCGCGGCAGGCCACGGCTTATTGCATCAGGGATGGAGAGCTCTACAGGAAGCGACCAAATGATGTCCCTACGTTGCATCTCCCGAGAGCAAGGGAAGGAGCTACTGGCGGACATACACGGCGGAGACTGCGGGCACCACTCGTCGTCACGGACCCTCGTCGGCAAGGCGTTCCGTAGTGGATTCTATTGGCCCACAGCTCAACGACGCCGTTGAGCTTGTGAAGGCTTGCGAGGCCTGCCAGTTTCACGCTAAGCAGATCCATCAGCCTGCGGGGGGTCTACAGACTATACCCCTCTCATGGCCGTTCGCAGTTTGGGGGCTGGACATTCTGGGCCCGTTTCCTCGGGCGCCAGGGGGCTATCGCTACCTCTACGTCGCCGTGGACAAATTCACCAAGTGGGCTGAGGTGGAAGCCGTCCGCACAATCCCGGCAGGCTCTGCGGTCAAATTCATCAAGGGCCTCGTGAGCCGATTTGGGGTGCCCAACCGCATCATCACCGACAACGGTTCGCAATTCACCAGTAATCTCTTCAAAACGTACTGTGCTAACCTTGGAACGCAGATATGCTACGCTTCGGTAGCACACCCCCGGAGCAACGGCCAGGCCGAGCAGGGGCCAACGCGGAGGTCCTGAGGGGCCTCAAAGCCAGGACCTTCAAGAAGAAGCTGGAGGCCTTGCGGCAGGGGCTGGTACGACGAGCTCCAGTCTGTGCTGTGGTCAATCCGCACAACTGCGACCAAGCCGACTGGCGAGACCCCGTTCTTCCTCGTCTACGGAGCAGAGGCTGTTCTCCCTCACGAGGTCAGGCGTCGCTCCGCACGGGTCCTGGCGTTCGACGAGACGCAGCAGGACGCCATGCGGGGGACGGATCTCGTGCTGGGGGAGGAACGCCGTCGAGAAGCCGCGCTGCGAGCGGCAAGGTATCAACAGGCGCTGCGACGATACCACTGCCGCAACATCCGCCCCAGAACTCTTGAGGTAGGGGATCTCGTGCTCAGACGGGTTCTCTCCAGGGAGGGGCTGCACAAGCTCTCTCCCATGTGGGAGGGCCCATTCAAGGTTGTTCATGTCTCCAGGCCTGGCTCCGCGCGCTTGGAGACCACGGAGGGGGTACCCATCCAGAACGCGTGGAACATTCAACATCTCCGGAGGTTCTATCCCTGAGCGAGGCCTAGCGCCTAGGAAAGGCCCGGTGCCTGTGAAGAAGGCGAATGCCTGTGAAGCCTGCGTTTTGGAAAAGGCCCGGTGCCTGTGAAGAAGGCGAATGCCTGTGAAGCCGCTGCGTTTTGGAAAAGGCCCGGTGCCTGTGAAGAAGGCGAATGCCTGTGAAGCCGCTGCGTTTTGGAAAAGGCCCGGTGCCTGTGAAGCTGCGTTTTGGGAAAGGCCGGTGCCTGTGAAGAAGGCAAATGCCTGTGAAGCTGCGCATTTCGAAAGGCCCGGTGCCTGTGAAGAAGGCCAATGCCTGTGAAGCTCGCCGCCCGTGACACTCTCACGTAATAATGAGTGGGGCTGTACATGCCCCGGAGTCTCCGGAGTGCCGCCCTCGGGCCTCGGGGGCTCCCGCCCACGCCAGTGGCAGCACTTAGCTCCGCGCTGGTGAGAAGACGTCGAAGACTAGAATAGGTGCCGGACGCGGCTTTCCCATTTGCTTTCTGCAGTTGGCTTGTTTATTCCCGTTTGAAGTTTTATTGGAGTTGCTGACGTTCCTGGCTTGTGACTCTTTGTCTTTCTCGCTCGCTCGCCTCGTTTTCTCTCGCACAAGTCTCGCGAGGGAGGTCGCGGGCGCCCTCGCGAGTGTTTTCTGCCCCGATCGTTTGGAGCTTTCCTATCCGAGTCCTCTGCGGGAGCACCCCTCCCAGTCCGTGCCCCACGGGCATCGCGACACGAGCGCAGGACCTGGGCCGATCGCCCCCACAACTAAGACCATAAGTTACCCCTCCTACTGATCCTTGCAGGGCACGAAGCGCACGAGGAGGCCACGGCCTCGGGAGGCGAGCCGCGCCAAGCCCCACCGAGCTAAATGGCGCAAAAACACGGCGAGAAATAGCGGAAACAAGCGCGATGGTTAAACAGCAGCAGTTCTAATACGCCCCCGCGGGGCCCTACATTACTTTCTATTTTTGCGCAGGATAAGAAAGAAAACAAAACGGGCGCGATTCGTCCTGCGCCAACCCACAGCGAAGGCTCGAGCTGCTCCTGGGGCTCAGGCGGATCCCTCCTCTCGCTTCACCGGGGCGCGACGGCGGGCTGACCCGCTACCTTCACCCAGGCGGGCGCGACGGCGAGGAGCTGGTCGCGGCCCCCGCTGGAGAGCTGCTGCCTGAGAGGGGGTCGCCGAAGCTCAGCGAACCCCGAGCACCGCCGCCTGTACGCCAGTCGCCATCTTCATCCTGGTCAGTGCCGGGCTGGGCAGGCGGCCGCGGTCGTCGTCTTCAGGGCAGCACCCGGCACGGCGACCGTCTTCCCCGAACACCCTCACGTAGAGGGTGGCGTCGCCATCAAACTTGAAGTACAAGGTGCACCACCGGCTTAGGCCGCGCGCACGGGCAAACGTTTGCCAGCCGCGTGTCAGAGCCCCGTTCCCAGAAACGGAGACCTCCAGCGACCCAGGAGGCCCTGCTGCAGCATCCGTCTGCCTGGAGCCAGAAGCCGCACCGGGCGCTGGCCGGCAGTTCATCTACGAAGAAACGGGGGAGCTGGAGCCTGGTGCTGGATGGGACCGCCGACCACACGACGAACTCCGGCAGCACCTCCGCAGAGCGAAAGCGTGGCCTAGGGGGGCGCACACCCACGGCGTGCCCCCCGTCGGCAACCGGGCGCTCACCACCGCGCCGGGAACCGCCTCCATGGCCGCGGGAGGCCACCACGGGGACCGTGGTATACTTGCGAGGGCGGCCTCGGCGCGCTTGGCCGGGGGGAGTCAGGCCCAGCCTGAGGGGCCTTTCCTTTCTCCGCGGCCGAGAGTCTCTTTGGAGCCATGGGAGCGAGCGAGTAATCGAGAAGAAGGAAAGGAGCAGCAAGAAGGGACGGGCCGAAGGGCTTGCCCAGCCCCGTACTTATAGCCGGAGGAGGCCAACCGCCGTGCACCACGATCGCAGGTAATCATGACCGGTTTCTCTGCATGCAGGGACTTATCAAGTCATGCGGTCGCCGAGGCATCATGGGGAAGCGCAGTCGCCCACGTCCAATCAATCGCCACGTGGCGCCCAAGGCCGCAGGCTGTTAGGGCCCGCGGCGCTTCGCGCTTGCCCCTTCGCTTCCTGCTAGGCCAAGCCCGGGCGCGCCTTGGGCCCGGGGGCTACTGTCGGTGTTCTGGGAATGGGGGTCCCCAGACTTGCCTGCCTGCGGCCTGCGGCGTGGCTCAAGTGGGGGCCCAGCACGGCCCATCTTCATCAGCTCAAGCTCAAGACCCTCGCGAGGGGCCAAGCCTCGCGGGGCGGACGACAGGAAGCTTCCTCAGAGGCAGCCTCATCAGGCAGGCTCGCGAGGAGGCAGAGAGATCAAGGCAGGGGTACCTCGCGAGGACCCGTGACGCAAGCCATGACGATCGAGACCAGGCGGGCGCCAGGCGGGCGCCGGCCTGCGCAGTGTCCTTGTTTCCCCTTTGGTGCAAAGGGGGCAAGCACAGGCCAAGGCATCGGGCAAAGGTTGCCATTCCGGTGCAACGAGACCAAGACCAGCAGAGCGGCAGGACGGAGGTCACCGTGGAGCCCAAGACGGCGTCATCACCAGTACTTTTGGCAGCCGAAGACCACCTTTGGTCAGGATAACTTGTACTACATGTTCCCCTTCAAAATGGCCAATTGTTGGCGCCCTTCCCGCTCATTATTTGGGGAGAGGCCCAGGGCCTCTATAAATAGAGCTAGCCACCACAGAGTAGAGGGGGCTAGAGATCTGGTAGAACCCTAGCAGAGAGAGAGAGAGAGGCTTGAACTCACCCTAGCAGTTCATCGCACCAGCTCAAGAACACCTCTCGCGAGGCTGTTCTTCCTTTGTACTGATCCTCATCAGCCCCTGAGGCAATCCACCACACCACACACTGGAGTAGGGTATTACACCACAACGTGGCCCGAACCAGTATAAATCTTGTGTCCCTTGTGTTGTTTGTTGTTTCCAGCTCAAATCACGCGAGGAGATTGGACGTAGATCGGTGGGGGAAAGATCCCCGCGCGCACTCCAGTGTTTGAACCTCAAGGGTCTGCCGGAACCCAAAATCCAACAGCGCTCCTGGCATTTTTATTTGTGACGCAAGATGCGAAGTGGCAGTTTTTTGAATAAAAATGCCTACCTCTGAAGAAACTGACAGGCTACACTATCGATCCTACACGGATAAAAATGCCTACCTCTGAAGAAACTGACATGCTACACTATCGATCCTACACGGATAAATAGCGGATCACGCACGTAGTACCTCCTTTCCGGTTTGCAGAGCTCAATTCAAGAAACGACCTACTCGATCCTACACGAATAAATAGCGGATCACGCACGTACTAGTACCTCCTTTCCGGTTTGCAGGGCTTAATTCAAACCTCTCACCAACCAAGGTACTCCCTCCGTCCGGGATTTATTAGTCCCGTGAGCAAAGCAGCAAGACTAAGGCATGGCAATAATTAACGGCATGTAGAAGTTTAAGCCTAATTAATTCCAGCGATTTAAGTGGCTGCATGCGTGCCCTCGGCTGCGACTCGTTGCATGCTGCTTCACGTACTGCCTGCGAGCGATTCTGAGTGCCTGCATGCAGCCGGCCGTAATTAAGGCAGCTAACTGATGCGAAAAAGATACGCTTTAAATCCGTGGTATCATTATTGACAAGGAGGGAGATGATTCGAGTGCACTCATTTGACCGCCATGCCGGCGTGCGACCCAGACGGGACGGGACGACACAGTCATAATTTCAGTTTCTCTAGTTTTCCATGGCAAGCTGGCGCGCTAAGCCATTATGCATTGAATTCCGATGACCGTCGCGCTACCTTCCGCCTATAAGTACTGTTTCCCGGCCTTCTCAGGTGCCACCGTGACCCAACTCGCCATATCCTCATAAGCCCCCACCGGCCCGACGTCGCTCGCCACGTCCGCCATGCCCTCGCCCGTCCGCGGTAGGCGACGCCGGAGGCGGTCACCGCCGAAACTAGTGTTCGGGTTTACACCGGAAGGCAGACGGAGGGAGGAGGCATTCTATCTATCTTTAGATGGCAATGCGGAGATCGAGGAGTTATTGGAGCGCGACCGCATGGCGGAGGAGCAGGAGTTCTTAGAGCGTGACTGCCTGGCGGAGGAGCAGCGTATCGCCGATTTGCGCCGCCAGCGGGACATGGAGCAGCAGTGCACCGACGCTCTGAGTCGCAAGTAGAGCGCCCGCAACTGGGCCGACTACGTGGAGGCCGGCTGCCGGCAAATAGCCCTGGAGGCTGTCAGGCACGCACGCGTTCGCGACACCGATTTTTACTACCAGCTCGTCAAGTGGGTTTCCCGCTTGGAAGCCGAAGCTTCGGTGGACCACACCGGCATGGAAAGGGCCAACGCGCGCGAGCAACGCGCCCTATTGCACCTCTGGGAAGTCCGAGGCGAGGCAGAGGACGCCGGTGCCGGCGTTTAGCATGGACAGCAGATGGCGGCCGGCATCGTCTAGTTAGCTAAGAGTAAGTTAGTACTTGTACGCTACTAGAGTGTTAGTGGGAGTAGATAGTTAACTTGGCTATGATGGTTGTCAATGTGGAAGTTCAGTACTCTATATGTGGATCAGACCTGTTACTTTGCTCTGAATGTTGAACTTTCCGTTTGAACGTATGGAATGGGCTGTTATTTTTTAAATGGGTTGTATTTATCCTCCACGGTTTAGAGGCTGACTTGTGGGCCTAGCAAGTTGACGCGTACACAATCAGGAGATGATTGTACGTGGAGAGGATGACAGCAGGGACCCGCCAAGGTCATGGCAGTACGCAAGCAAGTGCCTCCTTATTTCAAGGCAATAAAAAATGGCTCCTCCTAGTGGATTTCTGACATCTGGGTCCCATGCCATTGTCAACGTAGTCAATAAATGAGAGAATTGCACAACGAGCGGCTAACACCAGGGACCCAGCAGCTCGCCCAGTTATTTTTGTTTTGGGTTAATTTGATAAATGCCACTCCAAATCTGGTGTATCCGAGAAATGCCACTGCAATTTCCAAACTTTGAAAAATGCCATTTCATGCCATTTCTAGTGGCATTTTTTGAAGTCTGGAGTGGCGTTTTTCAAAGTTTGCAAACTGCAGTGGCATTTTTCAAAGTTTGCAAAAATTGCAGTGGCATTTTTCAAAGTTTGGAAATTGCAGTGGCATTTTTATGAATCGCCATAATTGGAGTGGCATTTATCTAATTTGTTTTTGAGACGGAAGCAGGGTGTCAACTGGGCTGTGTGGGACACTCTGGCCTGTCTAGACAGCCTTTTCTTTTATGTTTACCACAGACCAGCCCAGTAGTTTTTCTTTCTTTCTGAAAATGGCTAGCCCAGTTCTTTTGTGATTTGTCAAGTAAGTCTCTTTATCAGGCCTGTTGGGCTGCAAATCTTTCAAGACAAGGAGAGCTTCATTTGGCTGGCCGAGAAAATGGCCTATCAGTAATGAGAAATGGGCTGTACATTTTTAAAACACATCAAACCGGCAATTATTTTCAAATATCTTTTTTTTTCATTTCGAAATTTTTAAATTGGG